>NW_022265933.1:0-162732 GCF_002021735.2 Oncorhynchus kisutch
CAACAGTTTCCCATGTGTGTCAAGAACGGTCCACCACCCAAAGGACATCCAGCCAACTTGACACAACTGTGGGAAAGCATTGGAGTCAACATGGACCAGCATCCCTGTGGAACGCTTTCGACACCTTGTAGAAGCCAGTAGGGCTGCACGATTAATTGATCACATTGAGACAACATGGCTCTGGGGTTAAGAGAAGCTTTAGCAGGCCTGGGTCCTGAATGAGGACCAGCCAGTGTGACAACAATCACGACGTGGTAAAGATCACCGCGTTGAATGACTGGACCAGACAGGCTGCACCTTGCTATCGGTACGTGTTACATGTTAAGGCACATTAACTTAATCATTTCAATAAGAATAATAATGTGTAATTATGTACAAGTAGGCTCTGTCACAAGGTTCCTAGACACACTTACCCCTTCCACAATAGTATGGCTGGCCTGGTACAAACTCTGCCGCCATAACCCAGTCCCCTGCGCCTGATCCATGAGGGTTCTCTGGGCCGTCTGCCGACTCACCACCCGCCGATCCACTGGGAACGGGGGCTGGAGCGCTGGCGGCGAGGGACGTAGGAGTGAGAAGGGCGGAGGCAGGGGGTGGCAGCAACAGCTTGGGCCCAGGCACTTCTTCTTTAGAGTGTTCAAACCTGGAGAGAGAGAGAGAGAGAGAGAGAGAGAAGGGGGGAGGGAGGGAGAAGGGAGGGAGAAGGGAGAGAAGAGGAGAGGAGGGAGAAGGGAGAGAGAGGGAGAAGGGGGAGAGAGGGAGAAGTGGGAGAGAGGGAAGAAGTGGGAGAGAGGGAAGAAGTGGGAGAAGTGGGAGAAAGGGAGGTCAGAGAGCAAATGAACAGGTCAGAGGCAGAGAAAAGACGAGAGAAAATAATAATTAAAATGATTCAATGTTAAGGTTCTCTTGCAGGGAACTGAACTCATCTTTACAAACAACTTTTAATTGAAGACAAAGCTTCACCGTAGCTCCCTCAGAACCTTTCACTATTGACATACATTTGAAATAAATACAAAATATTAAAATATAACTAGTTAACTTGTTGGGAGATCATATATAGATGGTAAACAGAAGGGGGCCTAATATTGACCCTTTGGGACCCCAATGTTATAACTATTACTACATTGGGATTCTATATACCTGTGTAGACTGCTACTCTATGCTCAAAGTAGTCTATACACCTGTGTGTAGAATCCCAACAGGGGACTCGTCTACACACAGCTATATAGAATCCCAACAGAGTACTAGTCTACACACAGCTATATAGAATCCCAACAGAGGAGGTGGTCCCGTGTAGCTCAGTTGGAAGAGCATAGCGCTTGCAATGCCAGGGTTGTGGGTTCGGTTCCCACGGTGGGGGGCCAGTATGATAATGTAAAGCCCTCTACTGTAAATTGGATAAGAGCGTCTGCTAAATGACTAGCATCAATGTAGTAGTAGTCTACACACCGGTATATAGGGGCGGCAGGTTGGTCTAGTAACCGAAAGGTTGCTAGATCGAATCCCCCGAGCTGACAAGGTAGGTAGGCCGTCATTGTAAATAAGAATTTGTTCTTAACATGCAGATCCATGGACGATACAGTATGTGCGTAGTTCTGTACACAAAAAAAAAACTAGTTGTTAACAAGTTAACTAAAGCTATGGTACATGTTTCTAAAAAATATATAAAAAATGGATGACTAATTCTTAACCGCCTTTTAATAAAAATCGACAAGACCGGACGTTCTGGTTGAGATGGGGGAAGAACCTGAAAGTCTAACTTCTCTCGCCGTCCTTTTGGACTCCGACTTGTAAGAAACATGTGACGAAGGTGGTGGTCAACACGGTTACGGATTATCCAACTTTAGGTTCGAATAAAAAGGCCTTTCCTTCCTCTCTTGGCTCCTCGGCCTGCTGTGATGTTTCTGCTTGTGACCAGCATGTGACAACCAATTGAATCACTCTACAGAAACAAAACACTTCAGATTTTGATCACAAACCAAAAACAGTTACCACTATTGTCATAACATTTACAAACATAATTGATATATGTCTGGATAGCTTTAATAAGCAGTATATAGACTTAGATGAAAGCCTCTTTAAGATCCTGCATGGTTTTTGCCCCTCCACCTCTATGCCGGTATATCACGCTGAACGAAAGCCCTTGTCTTTTAGATCCTGCATGGTGTTGCCCCCTCCACCTCTATGCCGGTATATCACGCTGAACGAAAGCCCTTGTCTTTTAGAATCCTGCATTGCTGAACGAAAGCCCTTGTCTTTTAGATCCTGCATGGTGTTGCCCCCTCCACCTCTATATCACGCTGATGGAATAGCCCTCGTCTTTTTAGATCCTGCATGGTGTTGCCCCCTCCACCTCTATATCACGCTGAAGGAAAGCCCTTGTCTTCTAGATCCTGCACTCTGAAGGAAAGCCCTTGTCTTGTAGATCCTGCACGCTGAAGGAAAGCCCTCGTCTTCTAGATCCTGCACGCTGAAGGAAAGCCCTTGTCTTTTAGATCCTGCACGCTGAAGGAAAGCCCTCGTCTTCTAGATCCTGCATGGTGTTGCCCCCTCCACCTCTATGCCAGTATATCATGCTGAAGGAAAGCCCCACCAGGAATACAAGGGCAGTAACTAGAGGGGATCGCCTTGTCCCTTTTCCACACGGTAAACATGGGTATTCTCTGTTAGAGCTACAATATGTAGAATGCGATGCCCATGGACTTGAGAAGCTGCATTGATTATTGTGTTTGTTGTTATATTGAAAACATAGCTCAACATCAATCCAAACCTGTGCTGTGGTTCCTCATACGTAGGACGACTCTTGTTGTTGTTGATGTCGTTAGAATGATATATTATTGGATGTAATGGTATGTTGTATTGTGGCTGTGTAAAGGCCCTTACCTGCCCAGGGACTACGGATGCTAATTAGCTTTTGGCTAACCCCGGGCACACTTACATGGATGTTATATTATTGTAAAATTGATTCGTGTGCATTGTCCCCTATAAATATAGTAACAGTCGACACACTATACTACTCAGTTGGGATCCTATATACATCTGTGTAGACTATAACTAACGTTTACATAACATGTTCTCAGACTAGCATGTTTTCAGATGTCAACATTAAAAACAGAGAGTGTACAGACCACTGCTATGAAGGAAGTGTCAAGATGTCAACATTAAAAAGAGAGAGAGTACAGACCACTGCTATGAAGGAAGTGTCAAGATGTCAACATTAAAAACAGAGTGTACAGACCACTGTACAGACCCTTCATTACCCCCTCTTCTTCCTCCTTCCTCCCTCCCTCCACTACCCCTCTCCTTCCTTCCTTCCTCCACTACCCCTCTCCTCCTTCCTTCCTCCCTCCCTCCACTACACCTCTCCTTCCTTCCTTCCTTCCTTCCTTCCTTCCTTCCTTCCTTCCTTCCTTCATTACCCCTCTCCTTCCTTCCTCCCTCCACTACCCCCCTCCTTCCTTCCGTCCTTCCTTCCTCCCTCCACTACCCCTCTCCTTCCTTCCTCCCTCCACTACCCCTCTCTTCCTTCCTTCCTTCCTCCCTCCACTACCCCTCTCCTTCCTTCCTTCCTCCCTCCCTCCCTCCACTACCCCTCTCCTTCCTTCACTACCCCTCTCCTTCCTTCCTTCCTTCCTCCCTCCACTACCCCTCTCCTTCCTTCCTTCCTCCACTACCCCTCTCCTTCCTTCCTTCCTTCCTCCACTACCCCTCTCCTTCCTTCCTCCCTCCACTACCCCTCTCCTTCCTTCCTTCCTTCCTTCCCTCCCTCCACTACCCCTCTCCTTCCTTCCTTCCTTCCTTCCTCCCTCCACTACCCCTCTCCTTCCTTCCTTCCTTCCTTCCTCCCTCCCTCCTTCCTTCCTTCCTTCCTTCCTCCCTCCCTCCACTACCCCTCTCCTTCCTTCCTTCCTTCCTCCCTCCACTACCCCTCTCCTTCCTTCCTTCCTTCCTCCCTCCACTACCCCTCTCCTTCCTTCCTTCCTTCCTTCCTTCCTCCCTCCACTACCCCTCTCCTTCCTTCCTTCCTTCCTCCCTCCACTACCCCTCTCCTTCCTTCCTTCCTTCCTTCCTTCCTCCCTCCACTACCCCTCTCCTTCCTTCCTTCCTTCCTTCCTCCCTCCACTACTACCCCTCTCCTCCTTCCTTCCTTCCCTTCCTTCCTCCCTCCACTACCCCTCTCCTCCTTCCTTCCTTCCTTCCTCCCTCCACTACCCCTCTCCTTCCTTCCTTCCTTCCTTCCTTCCTCCCTCCACTACCCCCTCTCCTTCCTTCCTTCCTTCCTTCCTTCCTCCCTCCACTACCCCTCTCCTTCCTTCCTTCCTTCCTTCCTCCCTCCACTACCCCTCTCCTCCTTCCTTCCTTCCTTCCTTCCTTCCTCCCTCCACTACCCCTCTCCTTCCTTCCTTCCTTCCTTCCTCCCTCCACTACCCCTCTCCTTCCTTCCTTCCTTCCTTCCTTCCTCCCTCCACTACCCCTCTCCTTCCTTCCTTCCTCCACTACCCCTCTCCTTCCTTCCTCCCTCCACTACCCCTCTCCTTCCTTCCTCCCTCCACTACCCCTCTCCTTCCTTCCTCCCTCCACTACCCCTCTCCTTCCTTCCTCCCTCCACTACCCCTCTCCTTCCTTCCTCCCTCCACTACCCCTCTCCTTCCTCCTCCTCCCTCCACTACCCCTCTCCTTCCTTCCTCCCTCCACTACCCCTCTCCTTCCTTCCTCCCTCCACTACCCCTCTCCTTCCTTCCTCCCTCCACTACCCCTCTCCTTCCTTCCTCCCTCCACTACCCCTCTCCTTCCTTCCTCCCTCCACTACCCCTCTCCTTCCTTCCTCCCTCCACTACCCCTCTCCTTCCTTCCTCCCTCCACTACCCCTCTCCTTCCTTCCTCCCTCCACTACCCCTCTCCTTCCTTCCTCCCTCCACTACCCCTCTCCTTCCTTCCTCCCTCCACTACCCCTCTCCTTCCTTCCTCCCTCCACTACCCCTCTCCTTCCTTCCTCCCTCCACTACCCCTCTCCTTCCTTCCTCCCTCCACTACCCCTCTCCTTCCTTCCTCCCGCCCACTACCCCTTCTCCTTCCTTCCTCCTCCACTACCCCTCTCCTCCTCCTCCCTTCACTTACCCCCTCTCCTACTTCCTCCCTCCACTACCCCTATTCCTATTACTCCCTCCACTACCCCTCTCCTTCCCTTCCCTCCCTCCACTCCCCTCTCCTTCCTTCCTTCCCCTCCCTAAACCCCTCTTCTTTCCTCCCTCCTAAACCCCCCTTCCACTTCTTCCCTCCCTCCACCCCCCTCCCCTTCCTCCCTCCCTCTTCTTCCTCCCTCCTCTAGCCCCCATATGGAATAATGAGGGCTGATACATCCCCAACACCCCCATCATATGGACCGACTGGCGGAGTAATGTTCCTTCACATACCAACAGCAGCAGCACAATGCCACACCGGTTCTGGTCTAAGCCGTCTCAGTGGGTCTAGTTACATAACAACAGGTCAATGCCACACCGGTTCTGGTCTAAGCCGTCTCAGTGGGTCTAGTTACATAACAACAGGTCAATGCCACACCGGTTCTGGTCTAAGCCGTCTCAGTGGGTCTAGTTACATAACAACAGGTCCAATGCCACACCGGTTCTGGTCTAAGCCGTCTCAGTGGGTCTAGTTACATAACAACAACAGGTCAATGCCACACCGGTTCTGGTCTAAGCAGTCTCAGTGGGTCTAGTTACATAACAACAACAGGTCAATGCCACACCGGTTCTGGTCTAAGCCGTCTCAGTGGGTCTAGTTACATAACAACAACAGGTCAATGCCACACCGGTTCTGGTCTAAGCCGTCTCAGTGGGTCTAGTTACATAACAACAACAGGTCAATGCCACACCGGTTCTGGTCTAAGCCGTCTCAGGGGGAAGGCTAGAAGGTAAATGCTACACCGGTTCTGGTCTAAGCCGTCTCAGGGGGAAGGCTAGAAGGTAAATGCTACACCGGTTCTTGTCTAAGTCCTCTCAGTGTGTCTAGTTACATAACAACAACAGGTCAATGCTACACCGGTTCTGGTCTAAGCAGTCTCAGGGGGTCTAGTTACATAACAACAGGTCAATGCTACACCGGTTCTGGTCTAAGCCGTCTCAGGGGGAAGGCTTAGAAGGTAAATGCCACACCGGTCTGGTCTAAGCCGTCTCAGGGGAAGGCTAGAAGGTAAATGCCACACCGGTTCTGGTCTAAGCCGTCTCAGGGGGTCTAGTTACATAACAAACAGGTCAATGCTACACCGGTTCTGGTCTAAGCCGTCTCAGGGGAAGGCTAGAAGGTAAATGCTACACCGGTTCTGGTCTAAGCCGTCTCAGGGGGAAGGCTAGAAGGTAAATGCCACACCGGTTTCTGGTCTAAGCCGTCTCAGGGGGTCTAGTTACATAACAACAGGTCAATGCCACACCGGTTCTGGTCTAAGCCGTCTCAGTGGGTCTAGTTACATAACAACAGTCAATGCCACACCGGTTCTGGTCTAAGCCGTCTCAGTGGGTCTAGTTACATAACAACAGGTCAATGCCACACCGGTTCTGGTCTAAACCATCTCAGTGGGTCTAGTTACATAACAACAGGTCAATGCCACACCGGTTCTGGTCTAAGCCGTCTCAGTGGGAAGGCTAGAAGGTAAATGCTCACAGAGTCAGTCCATACATAGCAGCCTATGTAAATCCTGTTATTACCATCTAGGCTAGACGGCTAACAAAAGCAAATTGAGTGCATCCCAAATAGCACCCTTAATCCCGATATAGTGCACTACATTTGATAAGGACCCTGGGTCAAAAGTAGTGCACTTAATAGGGGAAAAGGGAGCCTTTTTGGGGACACAGACAATTCCCTAAAACAGACAGTTGACCTGGGAGAATGCTAGCAGTGGTAACTATGGGATGGTAACTATGGGGATGCTGCTAAAAGCAGACCAATAGGAGAGAGACGCTGTCTGAATGAACTGGTTGAACTCGTGTTCTGGTTTAAAGACTCAATGAGAAGTCTACAAACAACTGTGGTGGGAATGAGTTTTCAGTGAGATTTCTTAGGATGTGACGTAGGCTAGGACTCCCACACTTGACAGCATCGTGGCTCCTGGATATCATTGATTTAGCCTATTGTTTAAAAAATATATATATGCAAATAGTAGTCCATTTAAAAATGTTACTCGTACCTGCTAGCCCATTACAAAACTCACTTGACATAATACATACGATTACTCAAAGGAGTATCTCAACTCGGCACAATTAAACATGTTTACTCTGCGCCATTTCAGTCTCAATCCCATTTCCAAGCCTGCCATTTTGTTTTTAAAACAGATAACACCAGGAAAGGCCTTGCTTGGGCAAACATTCCTAGGAGTAACACAACAACGCCGCATAGAATTACAACCCAAGATTATTTACACAGTAAGAGACATTGTAGGGCAGTCTGACTTCCTCAGAACACAATGTAAATATGGGTGTTTGATTTGATGGAGTGTTTTTGAGTTGTTGGGTAATTGTCATGTTGACCTAGCTAGCCTGGTCGGTTTGGACAATCCTGCCCACTCCAACGGTCATTGTAACGACAAACCATAGGAGTTGGCAAGACCTCAAACATCTGGGACCAGGCTAATGTTTTACATTTTAGTCATCCCTCTTATCTAGAGAGGCTTCCAGTCAGTACATTCACCTTCAGATAGCTAGGTGGACCAGTCATAGTCAGTACGTTCACCTTCAGATAGCTAGGTGGACCAGTCATAGTCAGTACATTCATCTCCAGATAGCTTGGTGGGACAACCACATATCACAGTCATAGTCAGTACATTCATCTTCAGATAGCGAGGTGGACCAGTCCTAGTCAGTACATTCATCTCCAGATAGCTAGGTGAGACAACCACATATCTCAGTCCTAGTCAATACATTCATCCCCAGATAGCTATGTGGACCAGTCCTAGTCAGTACATTCATCTCCAGATAGCTAGGTGGACCAGTCATAGTCAGTACATTCACCTCCAGATAGCTAGGTGGACCAGTCATAGTCAGTACATTCACCTCCAGATAGCTAGGTGGACCAGTCATAGTCAGTACATTCACCTCCAGATAGCTAGGTGGACCAGTCATAGTCAGTACATTCACCTTCAGATAGCTAGGTGGACCAGTCATAGTCAGTACATTCACCTTCAGATAGCTAGGTGGACCAGTCATAGTCAGTACATTCACCTTCAGATAGCTAGGTGGACCAGTCAAATCAAATCAAATTTATTTATATAGCCCTTCGTACATCAGCTGATATCTCAAAGTGCTGTACAGAAACCCAGCCTAAAACCCCAAACAGCAAGCAATGCAGGTGGAGAAGCACAGTCATAGTCAGTACATTCACCTTCAGATAGCTAGGTGGACCAGTCATAGTCAGTACATTCACCTTCAGATAGCTAGGTGGACCAGTCATAGTCAGTACATTCACCTTCAGATAGCTAGGTGGACCAGTCATAGTCAGTACATTCACCTTCAGATAGCTAGGTGGACCAGTCATAGTCAGTACATTCACCTTCAGATAGCTAGGTGGACCAGTCATAGTCAGTACATTCACCTTCAGATAGCTAGGTGGACCAGTCATAGTCAGTACATTCACCTTCAGATAGCTAGGTGGACCAGTCATAGTCAGTACATTCACCTTCAGATAGCTAGGTGGACCAGTCATAGTCAGTACATTCACCTTCAGATAGCTAGGTGGACCAGTCATAGTCAGTACATTCACCTTCAGATAGCTAGGTGGACCAGTCATAGTCAGTACATTCACCTTCAGATAGCTAGGTGGACCAGTCATAGTCAGTGCATTCATCTCCAGATAGCTAGGTGGGACAACCACATATCACAGTCATAGTCAGTACATTCATCTTCAGATAGCTAGGTGGGACAGCCACATATCTCAGTCATAGTCAGTACATTCATCTCCAGATAGCTAGGTGGACCAGTCCTAGTCAGTGCATTCATCTCCAGATAGCTAGGGTGGACCAGTCATAGTCAGTGCATTCATCTCCAGATAGCTAGGTGGACCAGTCATAGTCAGTACATTCATCTCCAGATAGCTAGGTGGACCAGTCATAGTCAGTACATTCACCTTCAGATAGCTAGGTGGACCAGTCATAGTCAGTGCATTCACCTTCAGATAGCTAGGTGGACCAGTCATAGTCAGTGCATTCACCTCCAGATAGCTAGGTGGACCAGTCATAGTCAGTGCATTCACCTTCAGATAGCTAGGTGGACCAGTCATAGTCAGTGCATTCACCTTCAGATAGCTAGGTGGACCAGTCATAGTCAGTGCGTTCACCTTCAGATAGCTAGGTGGACCAGTCATAGTCAGTGCATTCATCTCCAGATAGCTAGGTGGACCAGTCATAGTCAGTACATTCACCTTCAGATAGCTAGGTGGACCAGTCACAGTCAGTGCATTCATCTCCAGGTAGCTAGGTGGACCAGTCATAGTCAGTACATTCATCTCCAGATAGCTAGGTGGACCAGTCATAGTCAGTGCATTCATCTCCAGATAGCTAGGTGAGACAACCACATATCTCAGTCCTAGTCAATACATTCATCCCCAGATAGCTATGTGGACCAGTCCTAGTCAGTACATTCATCTCCAGATAGCTAGGGTGGACCAGTCATAGTCAGTGCATTCATCTCCAGATAGCTAGGTGGACCAGTCATAGTCAGTACATTCATCTCCAGATAGCTAGGTGGACCAGTCATAGTCAGTACATTCACCTTCAGATAGCTAGGTGGACCAGTCATAGTCAGTGCATTCACCTTCAGATAGCTAGGTGGACCAGTCATAGTCAGTGCATTCACCTCCAGATAGCTAGGTGGACCAGTCATAGTCAGTGCATTCACCTTCAGATAGCTAGGTGGACCAGTCATAGTCAGTGCATTCACCTTCAGATAGCTAGGTGGACCAGTCATAGTCAGTGCGTTCACCTTCAGATAGCTAGGTGGACCAGTCATAGTCAGTGCATTCATCTCCAGATAGCTAGGTGGACCAGTCATAGTCAGTACATTCACCTTCAGATAGCTAGGTGGACCAGTCACAGTCAGTGCATTCATCTCCAGGTAGCTAGGTGGACCAGTCAGTCAGTACATTCATCTCCAGATAGCTAGGTGGACCAGTCCTAGTCAGTGCATTCATCTCCAGATAGCTAGATGGGTCAACCACATATCTCAGTCATAGTCAGTACATTCATCTCCAGATAGTTAGGTGAGACAACACGTCACATTTATCCCACTGTCCTGACGAGTGTTGGTTTCTTGAGGGGAGATCTATGTGAGTAGGACCACTGGACTCAGCAGGCTGAGTGAATGAGGAGCGGATGTTGTCAACCATTTTTTTTCAAAGTGGTTGACAAAGTCCTCCACAGAGAGGGAGGAGAAAGTGGAGAAGAGTTTCAGGGTTGAAGGAAGAAGCTTGAAATGTAGAGTGATAAAAAGCAGCTTTAGCAGCGTAAACAGAGGAGGAGAAAGTAGAGTGGAAGGATGATAGGCCCTCCAGAAGGTCAATTTTCCACCATTTCCGCTCAGCTGCGCGCAGTGAGTCACTCAGCCGGTGGTCGGGCCAGGAAGAAAGGGGACAGAGAGTCTAACAAAGAAGAGTAGGGCCGAAGAGTCAGAGTCAGGAGACAAGAGGGAGAAGCATTTAGCAGAAGGAAGAGAGTATAGGAGAGAAAAGGAGAGAGTAGTGGGATAGAGAGAGAGGGCGAAGAATGTGGCATTGCATGACCATATGGGTCTGAATGGGTAGTGGCTGGGGGAGAGATGGAAAGGAGACAAAGTAGTGGTGATCAGACATATCGGAGGGGGGTTGCAGTGAGATTAGCAGGCGATCAGCCTCTAGTGAAGATGAGGTCAAGAGTGTATTGCCGGCCTTGTGAGTGGGAGGTGACTGGGAGGTGACTGGGAGGTGACTGGGAAAGGGTGACGTCAAAGAGGAAAGGACTGGAAAGAAAGCGGGGGAAGGAAATGAATTGAAGTCAGCCGTCGGAAGGGTTGAAGTTACCAAGTACGATGAGTTTTATTTTGATTTAACCTTTATTTAACCAGGCAAGTCAGTTAAGAACAAATTCTTATTTTCAATGACGGCCTAGGAACAGTGGGTTAACTGCCTGTTCAGGGGCAGAACGACAGATTTGTACCTTGTCAGCTCGGGGGTTTGAACTCAATACTCAGATAATGTTAAGTCCAACGGTCTAACCACTAGGCTACACTGCCGCCAGTGGTGAGCCATCGTCAGGAAATGAGCTCATCAAGATGTCAAGCTCATTGAGGAACTCGGCAAGAGCACCAGAGGGGTATCCTACGAAGCAGGTTTGAGGAGTTAGCGAGGCAACGGAGTTCAACTCAGGATAACCGGTCATCCGAAAGTGTCTTAACTTTTAGCGTTGCCATAGAAACGTATTCTTCAGATCTAACCTGCTCTGGGGCAGGTTAACACACGGCTAACTCCACTTACCCTGAATAAAATGACTGACCCGCGAGTTGAGGACCAATTCAAATCTGATTACCTCCCGCTTGCAAAGATTGCAAGATTGCATCCCCTTAATTTGAGGAAGATGACTGATAAAATTTTTTTTAATATATAACATCATTAATATATAACATCACACATTTTGTAATGACAGAACACATTTTAAAACTTCATGCAATCTAACACTTTTGCATGACTTAATATCGGAAAAGGTGTAGGAAAAGAAGCGCTTGTACATGGATAAGATAAGCACACCAAAGATAGCAGTACCGACAATAAAGATGCCACTTCTAAGAGCCCGCTTCACACCATAGCCTGCTTCACACCATAGCCTGCTTCACACCATAGCCTGCTTCACACCATAGCCTGCTTCACACCATAGCCTGCCTCACACCATAGCCTGATTCACACCATAGCCTGCCTCACACCATAGCCTGCCTCACACCATAGCCTGCCTCA
Organism: Oncorhynchus kisutch; assembly: GCF_002021735.2. NCBI lineage: Eukaryota > Metazoa > Chordata > Actinopteri > Salmoniformes > Salmonidae > Oncorhynchus > Oncorhynchus kisutch. The sequence continues at coordinate 11,965 of NW_022265933.1, forward strand.
CACCATAGCCTGCCTCACACCATAGCCTGCCTCACACCATAGCCTGCCTCACACCATAGCCTGCCTCACACCATAGCCTGCCTCACACCATAGCCTGCCTCACACCATAGCCTGCCTCACACCATAGCCTGCCTCACACCATAGCCTGCTGAATTAACAATAACTTTTTACTTTCGGCACAAATGAAAAACGTGCCACCCACCCATGGATTGGCTGTCTCAGCATCGTTTGGCGTTCGACTCGCCACGTGCCACATGGACGTAGTTACAAGCCTGCTGGGAGAGTTTAGCGGCAGGCCGTCGTAGTACGGATGGAGCCTGACCTGGAACGTGAAGGTAACTGTCGTAGTACGGATGGAGCCTGACCTGGAACGTGAAGGTAACTGTCGTAGTACGGATGGAGCCTGACCTGGAACGTGAAGGTAACTGTCGTAGTACGGATGGAGCCTGACCTGGAACGTGAAGGTCACTGTCGTAGTACGGATGGAGCCTGACCTGGAACGTGAAGGTAACTGTCGTAGTACGGATGAAGCCTGACCTGGAACGTGAAGGTAACTGTCGTAGTACGGATGAAGCCTGACCTGGAACGTGAAGGTAACTGTCGTAGTACGGATGAAGCCTGACCTGGAACGTGAAGGTAACTGTCGTAGTACGGATGAAGCCTGACCTGGAACGTGAAGGTAACTGTCGTAGTACGGATGAAGCCTGACCTGGAACGTGAAGGTAACTGTCGTAGTACGGATGAAGCCTGACCTGGAACGTGAAGGTAACTGTCGTAGTACGGATGGAGCCTGACCTGGAACGTGAAGGTAACTGTCGTAGTACGGGTGAAGCCTGACCTGGAACGTGAAGGTAACTGTCGTAGTACGGATGGATCCTGGCCTGGAATGTGAAGGTCACTGAAGCTGGGAAGGTTTTCTAAGTAGCTCTATATGGCTTCCTGGGATACCCCTCAGGGGGGCGATAGATAATGTCAAGCTTCAGAGGACAAGTGACAGTGATGGCATTTAAAATGAGGAGGAGATGGACAGGTGAGAGAATCTCCACTTAGGAGAAATGAGTAGCCCTGTGCCAAAACCGCCATGACATAGTCAGATGAAGAAACAGCAGCTGGAGGCGCAGTGCGCTCTGGGTAATCCATGTCTCCATCAGGGCAATATAGGCTGATATGACGGCAGATGTTGTCCCATTACTAGGGCCCTTAATGATCTCTAGCCTGGCTGATCCCCCGTATGGGTGTGTGTGCGCGTGCAAGCAACGTGAATAACATGTTGACATTAGGAAACCGCTGTGGCGTTTCGTGGCGTTGCGTTCTTAGGTGTCAGATGATTCCCCGGGAAGAGAATTCCACTATATAGCCTGCTAACTGTTCTCAGAAGAAAAGCTGACTGACCAGTCTCAGTCAATACTAAAACATACTGTATCCTACTGCCGTCAATACTAAACATACTGTATCCTACTGCTGTCTCCGTCAATACTAAAACATATTGTATCCTACTGCCGTCTCCGTCAATACTAAACATACTGCCGTCTCAGTCAATACTAAACATAGTGTATCCTACTGCCGTCAATACTAAACATACTGTATCCTACTGCCGTCTCAGTCAATACTAAACATTCTGTATCCTACTGCCGTCTCAGTCAATACTAAACATTCTGTATCCTACTGCCGTCTCAGTCAATACTAAACATTCTGTATCCTACTGCCGTCTCAGTCAATACTAAACATTCTGTATCCTACGGCCTGCATCTAAGATGTAAACACAGCCTTTGATCGGCTGTCAGTGTGTTAACTGAAGCTCCCAAAGACTGAAATAAGATATCTGTTTGAGTGCACTTGAAGTATGCAGAATGCAATACGAACGGTCTATATAATTCTTGGCATCCGACCGCAAGGCGCGGTGTCAGAGGGTAGTGTATACAGCCCAGTACATCACTGGGGCAGAGCTCCCTGCCACCCAGGACCTCTATACCAGGCGGTGTCAGAGGGTAGTGTATACAGCCCAGTACATCACTGGGACCGAGCTTCCTGCCATCCAGGACCTCTATACCAGGCGGTGTCAGAGGGTAGTGTATACAGCCCAGTACATCACTGGGGCAGAGCTCCCTGCCACCCAGGACCTCTATACCAGGCGGTGTCAGAGGGTAGTGCATACAGCCCAGTACATCACTGGGACAGAGCTCCCTGCCATCCAAGACCTCGATACCACCTTCCGTGATTGGTAGACGTAGTACCATGGAAAGTACACAAGTTCTGATTGGTTTAAAGTTTAGTACTCCGCGGCGTTTGCCTGTCCAGCTAGCGAACTTAAGTACTTTGAAATAATTTGCAAAAATGGACTTTGCCAAACAGAAATGTGTTCAGAATAAATAAATATACACAAAATGTCAAAACAAGCTCCTCCCTCCACAGTAGTGCTGAGTGGTTAACCAACATGACGTTTTCATTCTTTTTTATTTTTTTTAAACAAATTGACCGACATTGATTCAATGACTTGAATTCCATTTCGTTCTGGTGTTTGTGAGCCCAACACGCAGTTTCTCCAGAGAGAAATCAAATCATTTGAGAAAAATCCGGGAAATCAAGTTAGGAACGATGTAGGAAGTGGTAGTTTTCATTAAGCAAATATCCAACCTAGTTCAGCGCAGAAATGTGTTAATTACCTACAATGACCATAATTCATTGCTCCATTTTTTTTTCCCGACTCAGAGAGTGATCAGAGAGAAAGAGGCGAAGCGAGAGGTTTTACTCTTGGCAAAATAATGACTTTCTATGGGCTTATTTTGGATCTAAGCTTGTCAGCTTGCCTTCCTGCCTTTGGGACAATGACTGCCATTGTTAGGGCCAGGGGACATGAGCATCTCATCATTATTTACAGATCTTTGGACGGGATACACTTTCTACACCTGCTACGTTGGGCTAGATACACTCAGAGCACATGAGAGAGAAACTTACACAACAACGACAGGGACACTTTGTGAAAATATAACTGATCTACTATGAAGAACTAGTAAAATGATTTTCAGACAACTCTGCAGCCATACTTGGGCAGGCTAGCTAAGTAGAATGAGTACCGACTACAGGCAGTACAGTGTGGGCAGGCTAGCTAAGTAGAATGAGTACAGACTACAGACAGTGCAGTGTGGGCAGGCTAGCTAAGTAGAATGAGTACAGACTACAGACAGTACAGTGTGGACAGGCTAGCTAAGTAGAATGAGTACAGACAGTGCAGTGTGGACAGGCTAGCTAAGTAGAATGAGTACAGACTACAGACAGTGCAGTGTGGGCAGGCTAGCTAAGTAGAATGAGTACAGACTACAGACAGTACAGTGTGGGCAGGCTAGCTAAGTAGAATGAGTACAGACTACAGACAGTGCAGTGTGGGCAGGCTAGCTAAGTAGAATGAGTACAGACAGTACAGTGTGGACAGGCTAGCTAAGTAGAATGAGTACAGACAGTACAGTGTGGACAGGCTAGCTAAGTAGAATGAGTACAGACAGTACAGTGTGGGCAGGCTAGCTAAGTAGAATGAGTACAGACTACAGACAGTGCAGTGTGGGCAGGCTAGCTAAGTAGAATGAGTACAGACTACAGGCAGTACAGTGTGGGCAGGCTAGCTAAGTAAAATGAGTACAGACTACAGACAGTACAGTGTGGGCAGGCTAGCTAAGTAGAATGAGTACAGACTACAGACAGTACAGTGTGGACAGGCTAGCTAAGTAGAATGAGTACAGACTACAGACAGTGCAGTGTGGGCAGGCTAGCTAAGTAGAATGAGTACAGACAGTACAGTGTGGACAGGCTAGCTAAGTAGAATGAGTACAGACTACAGACAGTACAGTGTGGGCAGGCTAGCTAAGTAGAATGAGTACAGACTACAGACAGTGCAGTGTGGGCAGGCTAGCTAAGTAGAATGAGTACAGACTACAGACAGTACAGTGTGGGCAGGCTAGCTAAGTAGAATGAGTACAGACTACAGACAGTACAGTGTGGGCAGGCTAGCTAAGTAGAATGAGTACAGACTACAGACAGTACAGTGTGGGCAGGCTAGCTAAGTAGAATGAGTACAGACTACAGACAGTCCAGTGTGGGCAGGCTAGCTAAGTAGAATGAGTACAGACTACAGACAGTGCAGTGTGGGCAGGCTAGCTAAGTAGAATGAGTAGACTACAGACAGTGCAGTGTGGGCAGGCTAGCTAAGTAGAATGAGTAGACTACAGACAGTGCAGTGTGGGCAGGCTAGCTAAGTAGAATGAGTACAGACTACAGACAGTGCAGTGTGGGCAGGCTAGCTAAGTAGAATGAGTACAGACTACAGACAGTGCAGTGTGGGAAGGCTAGCTAAGTAGAATGAGTACAGACTACAGGCAGTACAGTGTGGGCAGGCTAGCTAAGTAGAATGAGTACAGACTACAGGCAGTACAGTGTGGGCAGGCTAGCTAAGTAGAATGAGTACAGACTACAGACTGTACAGTGTGAACAGGCTAGCTAAGTAGAATGAGTACAGACAGTACAGTGTGGGCAGGCTAGCTAAGTAGAATGAGTACAGACTACAGACAGTGCAGTGTGGGCAGGCTAGCTAAGTAGAATGAGTACAGACTACAGGCAGTACAGTGTGGACAGGCTAGCTAAGTAGAATGAGTACAGACTACAGACAGTACAGTGTGGGCAGGCTAGCTAAGTAGAATGAGTACAGACTACAGACAGTACAGTGTGGGCAGGCTAGCTAAGTAGAATGAGTACAGACTACAGACAGTGCAGTGTGGGCAGGACAAAGTTAGACGGCCTGGCTGGCTGCTACTGCCTGAACAGAGATGAGGTGATCAGGCTACTTTAAGGAAAAATAAGTCATTAAAAGACAACTAAGTAATATACAAAACTGAAATATTTATAATTTCATTGACGTCTTCCCAATGTGGAACTTAGAGACAATGGAATATTTGTAATGTTTTGGCAATTGAATGTTCACTATTTTGGGCTTTGGAATTTCCATTAAAAAGCTCTAATATAATTCTAACGCCATTATTTTATAATTATATTTCATGTAAATATCTGAACCCGACGTCAAAAAGCACCAAATCTCTCAGCACAACTTGGCAGAGTTCTATAATCTCAAAAACTAAAGCAGATAGCATGCTATAGCCCACCACCTCCAAGGCAGCTTGCTGTGGCCCACCACCTCCAAGGCAGCTTTCTGCGGCCCACCACCTCCAAGGCAGCTTTCTGCGGCCCACCACCTCCAAGGCAGCTTTCTGCGGCCCACCACCTCCAAGGCAGCTTTCTGCGGCCCACCACCTCCAAGGCAGCTTTCTGCGGCCCACCACCTCCAAGGCAGCTTTCTGCGGCCCACCACCTCCAAGGCAGCTTGCTGCGGCCCACCACCTCCAAGGCAGCTTGCTGCGGCCCACCACCTCCAAGGCAGCTTTCTGCGGCCCACCACCTCCAAGGCAGCTTGCTACGGCCCACCACCTACAAGGCAGCTTGCTACGGCCCACCACCTACAAGGCAGCGTGCTACGGCCCACCACCTCCAAGGCAGCTTTCTGCGGCCCACCACCTCCAAGGCAGCGTGCTATAGCCCACCACCTCCAAGGCAGCTTGCCACGGCCCACCACCTACAAGGCAGCGTGCTACGGCCCACCACCTCCAAGGCAGCTTTCTGCGGCCCACCACCTCCAAGGCAGCGTGCTACAGCCCACCACCTCCAAGGCAGCGTGCTACGGCCCACCACCTACAAGGAAGCTTGCTACGGCCCACCACCTCCAAGGCAGCTTGATACGGCCCACCACCTACAAGGCAGCGTGCTACGGCCCACCACCTACAAGGCAGCGTGCTACGGCCCACCACCTACAAGGCAGCGTGCTACGGCCCACCACCTACAAGGCAGCTTGCTACGGCCCACCACCTACAAGGCAGCGTGCTACGGCCCACCACCTACAAGGCAGCGTGCTACGGCCCACCACCTACAAGGCAGCTTGCTACGGCCCACCACCTACAAGGCAGCTTGCTACGGCCCACCACCTACAAGGCAGCTTGCTACGGCCCACCACCTACAAGGCAGCGTGCTACGGCCCACCACCTACAAGGCAGCTTGCTACGGCCCACCACCTACAAGGCAGCTTGCTACGGCCCACCACCTACAAGACAGCTTGCTATGGCCCACCACCTACAAGGCAGCTTGCTACGGCCCACCACCTACAAGGCAGCGTGCTACGGCCCACCACCTCCAAGGCAGCTTGCTACGGCCCACCACCTACAAGGCAGCGTGCTACGGCCCACCACCTACAAGGCAGCTTGCTACGGCCCACCACCCACAAGGAACATATTAAACTTTAAATAAGGTTTACCTGCACCGGTCGCCGAACACACAGTTTCCTTTCTGAAAGAACTTGCAAATCATAGCTGCAGCTGGTTGACTGGTGTTGAGATCATGAGAATATCGACAGTTGATGCCTTCTTTGCAAAGCCCATGCATGAAATACCTGAGAAGAAACCAAAGACAAAAAACAAAACAAAAATCACACAAATGATTTGAAATCTGCTCTGTTGAAATACCTGCGAAATGGAAAGACAAAATAGAAAAATGTCTGCTAAAGTTATTTCACATCGATTACAACAGAGGTGTTCAAACAAACTGCCTGAATGTAGCTTTTGAACCAAACGATGATGCTCGTTGTAAAACGTTACTGTGGGAATATGAAGACTAGAAACAATTCTTCCTGTTTATCAATATTATTATTTTTTTTATCACTTGCGACAAAATAAAGGCCTAAATGATACCAATATTTCAGGAGCTTTGACTCAATACTCCATTGGTGTAACTACAACTAATATCCAGCGGAATTAAAAGACCAGTGGATAGCTAGTAAACACAGTAGCACTATTACAGAACTGGCGTTGGTGACCACGTTCAGAGTGTAATTAACATTAGCTAACACAGTAAAACACTGACTTATATAATTCTAGCTAGTTAGCTGGTTGTCTCTACCGCATTTTAGCTTTGGTCGAGGAATGAGAGCTCTGCGAAATATCCAACCATATTTACACATCCCCCCCCCGGAATCATTTCAGTGTTTGGCTGATAAATATTATCATATTAAACCATTTTATGATTTTAATTATATTGAATTCAGTGTCTGTTTGCCGCTGGGTCTCCATGCGTTTTCCTTTTGTGTTGCCATTGCGGATGTTACTGTGTATCACTTTGAATCGTATGGGGGAATATCTCTCTAGTTAATAATGTCTCAACTGCAGGACGAACCAGTTTTACCATCGGCTGCCTGTATCACAACAAAACACAGCTGGGCTTGCTACCGGAGCACAAAAGACGGCGTTATAAAGTCGCTTAACAAACGGCCAAAACCCCCGGCGTTTTGGTTACAAACCATGGGCAACATCAACATAGTGGTGCTAAATTGATTCCCGGGTCTTGTCGTTACCTGCAGGTGACGTGTTTGGTCCAGGCTCCTGGTATTGCTGGAGCCGCTGTAGCTGCTGCCTCCGCCATTGCTGTTATGTTGAGGTTGAAGCCCAGTACCCGGATCTTCCCGGAAAGTCGAGCTCCGAATCGGGAATCTTCGGAAAATCGACGCTGCTGCTGTTTCTCTTCATGTGACCTGTAACGTAATGAAGCCCAGTACCCGGATCTTCCGGAAAGTCGAGCTCCGAATCGGGGATCTTCGGAAAATCGACGCTGCTACTGTTTCTCTGCATGTGACCTGTAATGAAGCCCATGCACCGACCTACCGTCAGAGGGCACGCCAGAGCAGCAGGATATTTCAGGCAAATCAATCAAATTATCTGAACACAGATAGAACAATGAGCCAGATATTTTACCGGATGTATAAATGTGAAGCATCCGGTTGGGTCAAATATGGGGATGAGAAGAAGCCCTGTGGACGTCATTGGAGAAGATCAAGGGCGATTAATTCTGGCCGAGATTATGCACATTTATTTATTTATTTATTTATTTATTTTACCTTTATTTAACCAGGTAGGCAAGTTGAGAACAAGTTCTCATTTACAATTGCGACCTGGCCAAGATAAAGCAAAGCAGTTCGACAGATACAACGACACAGAGTTACACATGGAGTAAAACAGACATACAGTCAATAATGCAGTATAAACAAGTCTATATACAATGTGAGCAAATGAGGTGAGAAGGGAGGTAAAGGCAAAAAAGGCCATGGTGGCAAAGTAAATACAATATAGCAAGTAAAACACTGGAATGGTAGTTTTGCAATGGAAGAATGTGCAAAGTAGAAATAAAAATAATGGGGTGCAAAGGAGCAAAATTAATTAATTAATTAAATACAGTTGGGAAAGAGGTAGTTGTTTGGGCTAAATTATAGGTGGGCTATGTACAGGTGCAGTAATCTGTGAGCTGCTCTGACAGTTGGTGCTTAAAGCTAGTGAGGGAGATAAGTGTTTCCGGTTTCAGAGATTTTTGTAGTTCGTTCCAGTCATTGGCAGCAGAGAACTGGAAGGAGAGGCGGCCAAAGAAAGAACTGGTTTTGGGGGTGACTAGAGAGATATACCTGCTGGAGCGTGTGCTACAGGTGGGAGATGCTATGGTGACCAGCGAGCTGAGATAAGGGGGGACTTTACCTAGCAGGGTCTTGTAGATGACATGGAGCCAGTGGGTTTGGCGACGAGTATGAAGCGAGGGCCAGCCAACGAGAGCGTACAGGTCGCAATGGTGGGTAGTATATGGGGCTTTGGTGATAAAACGGATTGCACTGTGATAGACTGCATCCAATTTGTTGAGTAGGGTATTGGATGCTATTTTGTAAATGACATCGCCAAAGTCGAGGATTGGTAGGATGGTCAGTTTTATAAGGGTATGTTTGGCAGCATGAGTGAAGGATGCTTTGTTGCGAAATAGGAAGCCAATTCTAGATTTAACTTTGGATTGGAGATGTTTGATATGGGTCTGGAAGGAGAGTTTACAGTCTAACCAGACACCTAAGTATTTGTAGTTGTCCACGTATTCTAAGTCAGAGCCGTCCAGAGTAGTGATGTTGGACAGGCGGGTAGGTGCAGGTAGCGATCGGTTGAAGAGCATGCATTTAGTTTTACTTGTATTTAAGAGCAATTGGAGGCCACGGAAGGAGAGTTGTATGGCATTGAAGCTTGCCTGGAGGGTTGTTAACACAGTGTCCAAAGAAGGGCCGGAAGTATACAGAATGGTGTCGTCTGCGTAGAGGTGGATCAGGGACTCACCAGCAGCAAGAGCGACCTCATTGATGTATACAGAGAAGAGAGTCGGTCCAAGAATTGAACCCTGTGGCACCCCCATAGAGACTGCCAGAGGTCCGGACAGCAGATCCTCCGATTTGACACAGTGAACTCTATCAGAGAAGTAGTTGGTGAACCAGGCGAGGCAATCATTTGAGAAACCAAGGCTGTCGAGTCTGCCGATGAGGATGTGGTCATTGACAGAGTCGAAAGCCTTGGCCAGATCAATGAATACGGCTGCACAGTAATGTTTCTTATCAATGGCGGTTAAGATATCGTTTAGGACCTTGAGCGTGGCTGAGGTGCACCCATGACCAGCTCTGAAACCAGATTGCATAGCAGAGAAGGTATGGTGAGATTCGAAATGGTCGGTAATCTGTTTGTTGACTTGGCTTTCGAAGACCTTAGAAAGGCACGGTAGGGTAGATATAGGTCTGTAGCAGTTTGGGTCAAGAGTGTCCCCCCCTTTGAAGAGGGGGATGACCGCAGCTGCTTTCCAATCTTTGGGAATCTCAGACGACACGAAAGAGAGGTTGAACAGGCTAGTAATAGGGGTGGCAACAATTTCGGCAGATAATTTTAGAAAGAAAGGGTCCAGATTGTCTAGCCCGGCTGATTTGTAGGGGTCCAGATTTTGCAGCTCTTTCAGAACATCAGCTGAATGGATTTGGGAGAAGGAGAAATGGGGAAGGCTTGGGCGAGTTGCTGTTGGGGGTGCAGTGCTGTTGTCCGGGGTAGGAGTAGCCAAATTCTCATCTATGAATAATTTGATCTCAATACAGTCTTCTGTTTCCAAAACTAGAATTTGTTACAAACAGGGTGGACGAATTATTGTTGATTTTACCCTTGTAAAACAAGTTGTAAAATGTTTTGTTGTTTAGGAGCGTAGGCGTCCCCTAACGGAAATATGCAAATAATGAATGCACCAATAGGATCTAGCTAGCTAGGATCTGCTCCCTACTTGCTTCTTCCGCCCACTATGACTAATTTGTTCCCATCGGAAACGACAGGCTGGCATATCTTGGGTCAGTTGTAAAAATCTTTGATTCACATTATGAGGTCATAATAAACTGACAGAACAGATATGCTGTTATGCAAATGCAACATCACATCCTGAGGAGTGCAGCGGTCTAAGGCACATTACAACCGTCTATGATCGTCCCATAGGGTGACGCCAATTGGCCTAGCGTCGTCCGGGTAAGCGGAGGGCTTGGCCGGGGTAGGCTGTCATTGTAAATAAGAATTTGCTCTTAAACGACTTGTCTAGTGAAACAAAAAATAGAAATATATTTTTTACATCGATTGCGTAAATCACCCTTTCATATCAGAATTTACACAAAGTAATTGAAGAAGTAGACCATTCATTATGATGTAGTTGTAACACTATGTGTTCAGAGAACAAAATGGAGGTCAACTCAACTGAATGAAAGAACAGGAACAAATGCATAGATTCTCTTAACTACAGATTCTAACACCAGATAATGTGAGTTAAACACATTTCTTTGGAATCCATTATTATTTTACCTTTATTTAACTGGGCAAGGCAGTTAAAGAACAAATACTTATTCACAATGACGGCCAAGGAACAGTGGGTTAACTGGTCTAGGAACAGTGGGTTAACTGGTCTAGGAACAGTGGGTTCACTGGTCTAGGAACAGTGGGTTAACTGGTCTAGGAACAGTGGGTTAACTGGTCTAGGAACAGTGGGTTAACTGGTCTAGGAACAGTGGGTTAACTGGTCTAGGAACAGTGGGTTAACTGGTCTAGGAACAGTGGGTTAACTGGTCTAGGAACAGTGGGTTAACTGGTCTAGGAACAGTGGGTTAACTGGTCTAGGAACAGTGGGTTAACTGGTCTAGGAACAGTGGGTTAACTGGTCTAGGAACAGTGGGTTAACTGGTCTAGGAACAGTGGGTTAACTGGTCTAGGAACAGTGGGTTGACAGCCTAGGAACAGTGGGTTAACTGGTCTATGAACAGTGGGTTAACTGGTCTAGGAACAGTGGGTTAACTGCCTAGGAACAGTGGGTTAACTGGTCTAGGAACAGTGGGTTAACTGCCTAGGAACAGTGGGTTAACTGGTCTAGGAACAGTGGGTTAACTGGTCTAGGAACAGTGGGTTAACTGGTCTAGGAACAGTGGGTTAACTGCCTTGTTCAGGGGCAGAATGACAGATTTTTATCTTGTCAGCTCGGGGGATTCGATCTAGCAACTTTTCAGGTTACTGGCACCACGCTCTAACCACTAGGCCACCTGCCTCTAACCACTAGGCTACCTGCCTCTAACCACTAGGCTACCTGCCTCTAGCCACTAGGCTACCTGCCTCTAACCACTAGGCCACCTGCCTCTAACCACTAGGCCACCTGCCTCTAACCACTAGGCCACCTGCCTCTAACCACTAGGCTACCTGCCTCTAGCCACTAGGCTGCCTGCCTCTAACCACTAGGCTACCTGCCTCTAAACACTAGGCCACCTGCCTCTAACCACTAGGCCACCTGCCTCTAACCACTAGGCTACCTGCCTCTAACCACTAGGCCACCTGCCTCTACTGCCTCTAACCACTAGGCTAGCTGACTCTAACCACTAAGCTACCTGCCTCTAACCACTAGGCTACCTGCCTCTAACCACTAGGCTAGCTGCCTCTAACCACTAGGCTACCTGCCTCTAACCACTAGGCTACCTGCCTCTAACCCCTAGGCCACCCCCCTCTAACCACTAGGCTACCTGCCTCTAACCACTAGGCTACCTGCCTCTAACCACTAGGCCACCTGCCTCTAACCACTAGGCCACCTGCCTCTAACCACTAGGCCACCTGCCTCTAACCACTAGGCCACCTGCCTCTAACCACTAGGCTACCTGCCTCTAACCACTAGGCCACCTGCCTCTAACCACTAGGCCACCTGCCTCTAACCACTAGGCCACCTGCCTCTAACCACTAGGCTACCTGCCTCTAACCACTAGGATACCTGCCTCTAACCACTAGGCTACCTGCCTCTAACCACTAGGCTACCTGCCTCTAACCACTAGGCCACCTGCCTCTACTGCCTCTAACCACTAGGCTAGCTGCCTCTAACCACTAGGCTACCTGCCTCTAACCACTAGGCTACCTGCCTCTAACCACTAGGCTAGCTGCCTCTAACCACTAGGCTACCTGCCTCTAACCACTAGGCTACCTGCCTCTAACCCCTAGGCCACCCCCCTCTAACCACTAGGCTACCTGCCTCTAACCACTAGGCTACCTGCCTCTAACCACTAGGCCACCTGCCTCTAACCACTAGGCTACCTGCCTCTAACCACTAGGCTACCTGCCTCTAACCACTAGGCTACCTGCCTCTAACCACTAGGCTACCTGCCTCTAACCACTAGGCCACCCTGCCGCCTCTACACTCTAACCACTAGGCCACCCTGCCGCCTCTACACTCTAACCACTAGGCCACCCTGCCGCCTCTACACTCTAACCACTAGGCTACCTGGTTATACTGGGAGTTATAGGGTAGGTACTGTGTGGTGTATCCTGCCCCCTCTACACTCTAACCACTAGGCTACCTGGTTATACTGGGAGTTATAGGGTAGGTACTGTGTGGTGTATCCTGCCCCCTCTACACTCTAACCACTAGGCCACCCTGCCGCCTCTACACTCTAACCACTAGGCCACCCTGCCGCCTCTACACTCTAACCACTAGGCTACCTGGTTATACTGGGAGTTATAGGGTAGGTACTGTGTGGTGTATCCTGCCGCCTCTACACTCTAACCACTAGGCTACCTGGTTATACTGGGAGTTATAGGGTAGGTACTGTGTGGTGTATCCTGCCGCCTCTACACTCTAACCACTAGGCTACCTGGTTATACTGGGAGTTATAGGGTAGGTACTGTGTGGTGTATCCTGCCGCCTCTACACTCTAACCACTAGGCTACCTGGTTATACTGGGAGTTATAGGGTAGGTACTGTGTGGTGTATCCTGCCCCCTCTACACTCTAACCACTAGGCTACCTGGTTATACTGGGAGTTATAGGGTAGGTACTGTGTGGTGAAGCACAGATAATTGTCAACCAACCTCAGCGATACCGTCTTCGTCTTTGATTTGTGGAAACAAGAGTCTCGTAAAATGTTCACGTCCAGTTGCAGGGGGTACATTTGTTTTGCTCCATGAAGTAATGGAACAATGTGTTCGTCATCTTGTCTATTTCAAGTCTTCTCATTGGTTGAGACGGGAGGGTTTCCACCCCAAAGTGTCACATGTCATGATGACAGACTTTTTATTTGCTAACTCACATTTTTACCTGGTGTTACAATGTGTAGAGTGTATTCCCACTGGGTCGGTCTAGACATCCTAAACAGGACATCCTATTGACTTTACTCCCAAAGGAGTTATTGATTTCCCCAGGTCTGTGTGTGTCGCTGCTGGGGGGGGGGGCAGATCATTCCATTTCCATCCCTTTCCAATCCTCTGCTACATCAATACTTCAACCCCTGTGAACTTCATAGTATGTAGTAAATCAAATCAAATCCAAGTTTCTAGGTCTCGTACGCTGATTTGCAGGTGAAATGCAGCAGTGCAGTAATATCTAGCAACACGATAACAATACACACATCCATCCAAAAGGGAATGAGCTGTCAAGAGTCCTGAGTATAAATATATATATGTACAGTGCATTCCGAAAGCATTCAGACCCCTTCCCTTGTTCCACATTTTGTTCAATTCCAGCCTTATTCTAAAATGGAAGAAATAAAACAGGTTCCTCATCAATCTACACACAATATCCCATAATGACATCACAATACCCCATAATGACATCACAATACCCCCATAATGACATCACAATACCCCCATAATGTTTTTTAGACGTTGTTTGCAAATGAATGAAAAATACAAACAGTGGTCCTCCCGAATGGCACAGCGGTCTAAGGCACTACAGCCTGGGGTTTGATCCCGAATGGCACAGCGGTCTAAGGCAATACAGCCTGGGGTTTGATCCCGAGTGGCACAGCGGTCTAAGGCACTACAGCCTGTGGTTTGATCCCGAATGGCACAGCGGTCTAAGGCACTACAGCCTGGGATTTGATCCCGAATGGCACAGCGGTCTAAGGCACTACAGCCTGTGGTTTGATCCCGAGTGACACAGCGGTCTAAGGCACTACAGCCTGGGGTCAGATCCCGAGTGACACAGCGGTCTAAGGCACTACAGCCTGGGGTCAGATCCCGAGTGACACAGCGGTCTAAGGCACTACAGCCTGTGGTTTGATCCCGAGTGACACAGCGGTCTAAGGCACTACAGCCTGTGGTTTGATCCCGAGTGACACAGCGGTCTAAGGCACTACAGCCTGGGGTTTGATCCTGAGTGGCACAGCGGTCTAAGGCACTACAGCCTGGGGTTTGATCCCGAGTGGCACAGCGGTCTAAGGCACTACAGCCTGGGGTTTGATCCCGAATGGCACAGCGGTCTAAGGCACTACAGCCTGGGGTTTGATCCCGAGTGGCACAGCGGTCTAAGGCACTACAGCCTGGGGTTTGATCCCGAGTGGCACAGCGGTCTAAGGCACTACAGCCTGGGGTTTGATCCCGAATGGCACAGCGGTCTAAGGCACTACAGCCTGGGGTTTGATCCCGAATGGCACAGCGGTCTAAGGCACTACAAACTCCAGGCTGTAGTGCCTTAGACCGCTGTGCCACTCGGGAGGACCACTGTTTGTATTTTTCATTCATTTGCAAACAATGTCTAAAAAACATTATGGGGGTATTGTGATGTCATTATGGGGTATTGTGATGTCATTATGGGTTATTGATCCCGAGTGGCACAGCGGTCTAAGGCACTACAGCCTGGGGTTTGATCCCAAATGGCACAGCGGTCTAAGGCACTACAGCCTGGGGTTTGATCCCGAGTGGCACAGCGGTCTAAGGCACTACAGCCTGTGGTTTGATCCCGAGTGACACAGCGGTCTAAGGCACTACAGCCTGGGGTCAGATCCCGAGTGACACAGCGGTCTAAGGCACTACAGCCTGGGGTCAGATCCCGAGTGACACAGCGGTCTAAGGCACTACAGCCTGGGGTCAGATCCCGAGTGACACAGCGGTCTAAGGCACTACAGCCTGGGGTCAGATCCCGAATGGCACAGCGGTCTAAGGCACTACAGCCTGGGGTTTGATCCCGAGTGGCACAGCGGTCTAAGGCACTACAGCCTGGGGTTTGATCCCGAGTGGCACAGCGGTCTAAGGCACTACAGCCTGGGGTTTGATCCCGAGTGGCACAGCGGTCTAAGGCAATACAGCCTGGGGTTTGATCCCGAATGGCACAGCGGTCTAAGGCACTACAGCCTGGGGTTTGATCCCGAATGGCACAGCGGTCTAAGGCACTACAGCCTGGGGTTTGATCCCGAATGGCACAGCGGTCTAAGGCACTACAAACTCCAGGCTGTAGTGCCTTAGACCGCTGTGCCACTCGGGAGCACCACTGTTTGTATTTTTCATTCATTTGCAAACAATGTCTAAAAAACATTATGGGGGTATTGTGATGTCATTATGGGGTATTGTGATGTCATTATGGGTTATTGATCCCGAGTGGCACAGCGGTCTAAGGCACTACAGCCTGGGGTTTGATCCCAAATGGCACAGCGGTCTAAGGCACTACAGCCTGGGGTTTGATCCCGAGTGGCACAGCGGTCTAAGGCACTACAGCCTGGGGTTTGATCCCAAATGGCACAGCGGTCTAAGGCACTACAGCCTGGGGTTTGATCCCGAATGGCACAGCGGTCTAAGGCACTACAGCCTGGGGTCAGATCCCGAGTGGCACAGCGGTCTAAGGCACTACAGCCTGGGGTTTGATCCCGAATGGCACAGCGGTCTAAGGCACTACAGCCTGGGGTTTGATCCCGAGTGGCACAGCGGTCTAAGGCACTACAGCCTGGGGTTTGATCCCGAGTGGCACAGCGGTCTAAGGCACTACAGCCTGGGGTTTGATCCCGAGTGGCACAGCGGTCTAAGGCACTACAGCCTGGGGTTTGATCCCGAGTGGCACAGCGGTCTAAGGCACTACAGCCTGGGGTTTGATCCCGAGTGGCACAGCGGTCTAAGGCACTACAGCCTGGGGTTTGATCCCGAGTGGCACAGCGGTCTAAGGCACTACAGCCTGGGGTTTGATCCCGAGTGGCACAGCGGTCTAAGGCACTACAGCCTGGGGTTTGATTCCGAGTGGCACAGCGGTCTAAGGCACTACAGCCTGGGGTTTGATCCCGAATGGCACAGCGGTCTAAGGCACTACAGCCCGGGGTTTGATCCGAGGCTGTGTAACAAACCGCCGTAACCCGGGAGTCCCAAAGGGCGGAGCACAATTGGCCCAGTGTCGTCCGGTTTAGGGGAGGGTTTGTCCGGGCGCCTGCAAGCTGACTTCGGTCGTCAGACTTCCGACACTGGCGGGTGTTAAGAAGCGCGGCTTGGCGGGTCATGTTTCGAGGACGCGTGACTCGACCTTCGCCTTTCCCAAGCCCGTTGGGGATTTGCAGCGATGAAACAAGATCGAAGAAATTGGGGAGAAAAAGGGGGTAGGATACAAACAAACATCTACCTTATTTACATAAGTATTCAGAACCTTTGCTATGAGACTCCAAATTGAACTCCATTTTTTTTAACCTTTATTTAACTCAGTTAAGTTCAGTTCCATTGATGATCCTTGAGCTGTTTCTCCACTTGTGAAACATGTAATTGATTGGATATGATTTGGAAAGGCAACACACCTGTCTATATACGGTCCCATAGTTGACAGTGCATGTCAGAGCAAAAACCAAGCAATGAGGTTAAAGGAATTGTTCGTAGAGCTCCGAGACAGGATTGTGTCGAGGCACAGATTTGGGGAAGGGGACCCCAAAAATGTTTGCAGCATTGAAGGTCCCCAAAAACAGAGTGGCCTCCATCATTCTTAAGTGCAAGAAGTTTGGAACCACCAAGACTCTTCCTAGAGCTGGCCGCCCAGCCAAACTGAGCAATCAGGGGAGAAGGGCCTTGGATCAGGGAGGTGAGCAAGAACCTGATGGTCACTCTGACAGAGATCCAGAGTTCCTCTGTGGAGATGGGAGAACCTTCTAGAAGGACAACCATCTCTGCAGCACTCCATCAATCAGGCTTCTATGGTAGAGTCGACAGACGAAAGCCACTCCTCAGTGAAAGGCACATGACAGCCCTCTTGGAGTTTGCCAAAAGGCACCTAAAGGACTCTCAGACCATGAGAAACAAGATTCTCTGGCCTGATTAAACCAAAATTAAACTCTTTGGCCTGAATGCCAAGCGTCACATCTGGGGGAAACCTGGCACCATCCCTACGGTGAAGCATGGGGGTGTCAGAATTATACTGTGAGGATGTTTTTCAGCGACAAAGACTGGGAGACTGGTCAGGATCGAGGGAAAGATCAACGGAGCAAAGTACAGAGAGCTCCATGATGAAAACCTGCTCCAGAGCTCTCAGGACCTCAGACTGGGATAAAGGTTCACCTTCCAACAGGACATTGACCCTAAGCACACATCCAAGACAACACAGGAGTGGCTTCGGGACAAGTCTCTGAATGTCCTCGAGTGGCCCAGCCAGAGCCCGGACTTGAACCCGATCAAACATCTCTGGAGAGACCTGAAAATAGTTGTGCAGCGACGTTCCCCATCCAACCTGACAGAGCTTGAGAGGATCTGCAGAGAACAATGGGAGGAACTCGCCAAGTACAGGTGTGCCAAGCTTGTAGCGTCATACCCAAGAAGACTCGAGTCTATAATCGCTGCCAAAAGTGCTTAAACAAAGTACTGAGTAAAGGCTCTGAATACTTATGGAAATCTAATATTTCTGTTTTCTTTGTTAGAAATTTGCCAGAATATTTGCTTTGTCATTATGGGGTATTGTGATGTCATTATGGGGTATTGTGATGTCATTATGGGGTATTGTGATGTCATTATGGGGTATTGTAATGTCATTATGGGGTATTGTAATGTCATTATGGGGTATTGTGATGTCATTATGGGGTATTGTGATGTCATTATGGGGTATTGTAATGTCATTATGGGGTATTGTGATGTCATTATGGGGTATTGTAATGTCATTATGGGGTATTGTAATGTCATTATGGGGTATTGTAATGTCATTATGGGGTATTGTAATGTCATTATGGGGTATTGTAATGTCATTATGGGGTATTGTAATGTCATTATGGGGTATTGTAATGTCATTATGGGGTATTGTAATGTCATTATGGGGTATTGTGATGTCATTATGGGGTATTGTGATGTCATTATGGGGTATTGTGATGTCATTATGGGGTATTGTGATGTCATTATGGGGTATTGTGTGTAGATTGCTAATTAATCTATTTTAGAATAAGGCTATAACGTAACAAAATGTGGAAAAAATCTAACAGTCTGAATACTTCCCTGAATGCTCTGTATATAAGAACAACATGCATATTCAGTGAGAGGGACAGAACAACATGCATATTCAGTGAGAGGGACAGAACAACATGCATATTCAGTGAGAGGGACAGAACAACATGCATATTCAGTGAGAGGGACAGAACAACATGCATATTCAGTGAGAGGGACAGAACAACATGCATATTCAGTGAGAGGGACAGAACAACATGCATATTCAGTGAGAGGGACAGAACAACATGCATATTCATTGATTGGGACAGAACAACATGCATATTCAGTGAGAGGGACAGAACAACATGCATATTCAGTGAGAGGGACAGAACAACATGCATATTCAGTGAGAGGGACAGAACAACATGCATATTCATTGATTGGGACAGAACAACATGCATATTCAGTGAGAGGGACAGAACAACATGCATATTCAGTGAGAGGGACAGAACAACATGCATATTCAGTGAGAGGGACAGAACAACATGCATATTCAGTGAGAGGGACAGAACAACATGCATATTCAGTGAGAGGGACAGAACAACATGCATATTCAGTGAGAGGGACAGAACAACATGCATATTCAGTGAGAGGGACAGAACAACATGCATATTCAGTGAGAGGGACAGAACAACATGCATATTCAGTGAGAGGGACAGAACAACATGCATATTCAGTGAGAGGGACAGAACAACATGCATATTCAGTGAGAGGGACAGAACAACATGCATATTCATTGATTGGGACAGAACAACATGCATATTCAGTGAGAGGGACAGAACAACATGCATATTCAGTGAGAGGGACAGAACAACATGCATATTCATTGATTGGGACAGAACAACATGCATATTCAGTGAGAGGGACAGAACAACATGCATATTCAGTGAGAGGGACAGAACAACATGCATATTCATTGATTGGGACAGAACAACATGCATATTCAGTGAGAGGGACAGAACAACATGCATATTCAGTGAGAGGGACAGAACAACATGCATATTCAGTGAGAGGGACAGAACAACATGCATATTCAGTGAGAGGGACAGAACAACATGCATATTCAGTGAGAGGGACAGAACAACATGCATATTCAGTGAGAGGGACCTCAAAAACCTATTTTGCTCTTTGTTAATTGAAAGAGAGAGGACTAGGGAAAGAGGGTTGGGGTGGGGGAAGTGAGGAAACAGAGAGAGAGAGAGAGAGATAGAGAGAGTGACAGGGAGAGATGAGAAACAGTGAGAGATAGAATGAGAGAGAGATTGAGAGAAACAGAGAGAGAGAGAGAGAGAGAGAGAGAGAGAGTGAGAAACAGAGTGAGAAACAGAGAGAGAGAGAGCGAGAGAGAGTGAGAGAGAGAGAGTGAGAAACAGAGTGAGAAACAGAGAGAGAGAGCGAGAGAGAGAGAGAGAATGAGAGAGAGAGCGAGAGGAACAGAGTGAGAAACAGAGAGAGAGAGAGAGAGGGAGAATCTGCACCTGTTGTGTGGGTGGGAGTAAAACTTATATTTCACCACTAGAGGGCACTAAAACTCTGTGTTTTATTTTGACTTTACAGGTGAATGTGTGTGTGTGTGTGTGTGTGTGTGTGTGTGTGTGTGTGTCTGCACCCACATCCCTTTCCCACTCATGCCTACTTGTGCCTGTATGTCACTCTCTCTGTGCCACTTACCGATGCCTCGTTCTGACACAGACACCTCGTTAGTGTACCACAGATAATTAGAACAGCCGCTGCTCTCCCTGCGAGAGGCTATCACTGCTTCTTGATTAGCTATGATTAGCATGATTACAAGCTGAGCCTGAGCCACCAACCAGCACACACACGCACACACACGCACACACGCACACACAAACACTGAGCTCAAGGCAGGCAGCAATGACTTTGCCAGATTGACAGCCAGCCCTGTCTCTCCTACACATACAGACAGCCCTGTCTCCTCTACTCATACAGACAGCCCTGTCTCTCCTACACATACAGACAGCCCTGTCTCCTCTACTCATACAGACAGCCCTGTCTCTCCTACACATACAGCCAGCCCTGTCTCCTCTACTCATACAGACAGCCCTGTCTCCTCTACTCATACAGCCAGCCCTGTCTGCTCTACACATACAGCCAGCCCTGTCTCTCCTACTCATACAGACAGCCCTGTCTCCTCTACTCATACAGCCAGCCCTGTCTCTCCTACTCATACAGCCAGCCCTGTCTCTCCTACTCATACAGCCAGCCCTGTCTCTCCTACTGATACAGACAGTCCTGTCTCTCCTACTCATACAGACAGCCCTGTCTCCTCTACTCATACAGACAGCCCTGTCTCCTCTACACATACAGCCAGCCCTGTCTCTCCTACTCATACAGACAGCCCTGTCTCCTCTACTCATACAGCCAGCCCTGTCTCCTCTACATATACAGCCAGCCCTGTCTCTCCTACTCATACAGCCAGCCCTGTCTCTCCTACTGATACAGACAGTCCTGTCTCTCCTACTCATACAGACAGTCCTGTCTCTCCTACTCATACAGACAGTCCTGTCTCTCCTACTCATACAGACAGTTC
Source organism: Oncorhynchus kisutch (assembly GCF_002021735.2). Classification (NCBI taxonomy): domain Eukaryota; kingdom Metazoa; phylum Chordata; class Actinopteri; order Salmoniformes; family Salmonidae; genus Oncorhynchus; species Oncorhynchus kisutch. The sequence continues at coordinate 33,144 of NW_022265933.1, forward strand.
TGTCTCTCCTACTCATACAGACAGCCCTGTCTCTCCTACTCATACAGACAGTCCTGTCTCTCCTACTCATACAGACAGTTCTGTCTCTCCTACTCATACAGACAGCCCTGGCTCTCCTACTCATACAGCCAGCCCTGTCTCTCCTAGTCATACTGTTTATTATGATCATGATCAACAGTAATCTTACTATCCACTTCAGACGTGTGTCTGTCGCTGTAATAGGTAGTTAGTGTGTGTTAGTTAATAAGCCTAGTCCCGAGACAGAACGGTCCGTAGTAATACTGTAACGCTGCTGGGTTGAGGTTTCTGCCAATCCACCCAGGCGTAGTGACTGTCTGGTTTGAGGATCAATATTTTTTTATAACCTAATTTTGTCCTCAAACAGCAGTAGCAAAGAATGTCTTCTCCTTTTTGGACACCGGGTTAAGTTCTCCTCAGTTTGGTCTGTCTTGTATTCTGGGATGTCAGGAGTATGGCAGAACTGTATTCTGGGATGTCAGGAGTATGACAGAACTGTATTCTGGGAAGTCAGGAGTATGACAGAACTGTATTCTGGGATGTCAGGAGTATGGCTGAACTGTATTCTGGGATGTCAGGAGTATGACATAACTGTATTCTGGGAAGTCAGGAGTATGACAGAACTGTATTCTGGGAAGTCAGGAGTATGACAGAACTGTATTCTGGGAAGTCAGGAGTATGACAGAACTGTATTCTGGGATGTCAGGAGTATGGCTGAACTGTATTCTGGGATGTCAGGAGTATGGCTGAACTGTATTCTGGGAAGTCAGGAGTATGGCTGAACTGTATTCTGGGATGTCAGGAGTATGGCTGAACTGTATTCTGGGAAGTCAGGAGTATGACAGAACTGTATTCTGGGAAGTCAGGAGTATGGCTGAACTGTATTCTGGGATGTCAGGAGTATGGCTGAACTGTATTCTGGGAAGTCAGGAGTATGGCTGAACTGTATTCTGGGATGTCAGGAGTATGGCTGAACTGTATTCTGGGAAGTCAGGAGTATGACAGAACTGTATTCTGGGAAGTCAGGAGTATGGCTGAACTGTTTTCTGTGAAGTCAGGAGTATGGCAGAACTGTATTCTGGGAATTCAGGAGTATGGCAGAACTGTATTCTGGGATGTCAGGAGTATGGCAGAACTGTATTCTGGGAAGTCAGAGTATGGCAGAACTGTATTCTGGGTCCAGGCCAGGCAGAGAACACCAGTTGGGTTGCTATGGAGATAGACAGGAGAACAGAGGATGAGCTTAGCATCATGATTGGCTGACAGATCAAATCAAATCAAATCAAATTGTATTTGTCACATACACATGGTTAGCAGATGTTAATGCGAGTGTAGCAAAATGCTTGTGCTTCTAGTTCCGACAATGCAGTAATAACGAACAAGTGATCTAACTAACAATTCCCCCAAAAAACTACTGTCTTATACACAGTGTATGGGGATAAAGAATATGTACATAAGGATATATGAATGAGTGATGGTACAGAGCAGCATAGGCAAGATACAGTAGATGATATCGAGTACAGTATATACATATGAGATGAGTATGTAAACCAAGTGGCATAGTTAAAGTGGCTAGTGATACATGTATTACATAAGGATGCAGTCGATGATATAGAGTACAGTATCTACGTATGCATATGAGATGAATAATGTAGGGTAAGTAACATTATATAAGGTAGCATTGTTTAAAGTGGCTAGTGATATATTTACATAATTTCCCATCAATTCCCATGATTAAAGTGGCTGGAGTAGAGTCAGTGGCATTGACAGTGTGTTGGCAGTAGCCACTCAATGTTAGTGGTGGCTGTTTAACAGTCTGATGGCCTTGAGATAGAAGCTGTTTTTCAGTCTCTCGGTCCCAGCTTTGATGCACCTGTACTGACCTCGCCTTCTGGATGACAGCGGGGTGAACAGGCAGTGGCTCGGGTGGTTGATGTCCTTGATGATCTTTATGGCCTTCCTGTAGCATCGGGTGGTGTAGGTGTCCTGGAGGGCAGGTAGTTTGCCCCCGGTGATGCGTTGTGCAGACCTCACTACCCTCTGGAGAGCCTTACGGTTGAGGGCGGTGCAGTTGCCATACCAGGCGGTGATACAGCCCGCCAGGATGCTCTCGATTGTGCATCTGTAGAAGTTTGTGAGTGCTTTTGGTGACAAGCCGAATTTCTTCAGCCTCCTGAGGTTGAAGAGGCGCTGCTGCGCCTTCCTCACGATGCTGTCTGTGTGAGTGGACCAATTCAGTTTGTCTGTGATGTGTATGCCGAGGAACTTAAAACTTGCTACCCTCTCCACTACTGTTCCATCGATGTGGATGGGGGGGTGTTCCCTCTGCTGTTTCCTGAAGTCCACAATCATCTCCTTAGTTTTGTTGACGTTGAGTGTGAGGTTATTTTCCTGACACCACACTCCGAGGGCCCTCGCAGTTGTTATGACGACACAAGGGAAACAGTCACTGCTTCACCATTCTGTTTAATTGTATATATGTATATGATATAGGTATCTCAGGTGGGTTTTAGGATGGGCTCGTGGTAAGACCTGGAGCGGAATTCAGTGGAATGGTATGAGATACTTCAAACACATTGGTTTCCGTGGTTTCCAGGTGTTTGATGCAAATCCCTTGCGCGCTGTTCCAGACGTTATTATGAGCCGTCCTCCCCTCAGCAGCCTCCTCTGGTGAGTACGGTTGGAATAAAAAAGGCCCCAGACAATGGTAGAAACAGTATGAGCATGACAGAAGAATAAGTTAGGGGGAATAAGTTAGTGGGAATAGGTTAGGGGGAATAGGTTAGGGGGAATAAATTAGGGAGAATTAGTTAGGGAGAATAGGTTAGGGAGAATAGGTTAGGGGGAATAAATTAGGGAGAATTAGTTAGGGGGAATAAGTTAGGGAGAATAAATTAGGGAGAATAGGTTAGGGGGAATAAATTAGGGAGAATTAGTTAGGGAGAATTAGTTAGGGAGAATAGGTTAGGGGGAATAAATTAGGGAGAATTAGTTAGGGAGAATTAGTTAGGGAGAATTAGTTAGGGAGAATAAGTTAGGGAGAATAGGTTAGGGGGAATAAGTTAGGGAGAATTAGTTAGGGAGAATTAGTTAGGGAGAATTAGTTAGGGAGAATAGGTTAGGGGGAATAAATTAGGGAGAATTAGTTAGGGAGAATTAGTTAGGGGGAATAAGATAGGGAGAATAGGTTAGGGAGAATAGGTTAGGGAGAATTAGTTAGGGGGAATAAGTTAGGGAGAATTAGTTAGGGGGAATAAGATAGGGAGAATTAGTTAGGGAGAATTAGTTAGGGAGAATTAGTTAGGGAGAATTAGTTAGGGAGAATTAGTTAGGGGGAATAAGATAGGGAGAATTAGTTAGGGGGAATAAGATAGGGAGAATTAGTTAGGGGGAATAAGTTAGGGAGAATAGGTTAGGGGGAATTAGTTAGGGGGAATAAGTTAGGGAGAATAGGTTAGGGGGAATTAGTTAGGGGGAATAAGTTAGGGAGAATAGGTTAGGGGGAATAAGTTAGGGAGAATTAGTTAGGGGGAATTAGTTAGGGGGAATAAGATAGGGAGAATTAGTTAGGGAGAATTAGTTAGGGAGAATTAGTTAGGGGGAATAGGTTAGGGGGAATAAGTTAGGGAGAATTAGTTAGGGGAACATCCTTTGTCACAGCAGTGATCTTCAGGTCCCACTTTGCTGTTGTTTACCGTTTGGTTGCCACGACAAAAGCTGTCCTTCAGGGTTACAGGTGAGAGGTTAGGTAGGTAGGAGGTAGACGACGCAGGAGATCACGGCCATGCTTTCTGCTCATGGGTGCTGGGAATTGTCTCAACATTTTCCAGGATCTACACTTCCCGAACTCTTACACCTCAGAGCGACGACAGGTGTCGATTGGATGTTGTTGAATAGCGACATAAGCAGACCTCCGGAGACGAACAGATCAGTAGCTGAAGAAAAGTCTTTATAAATCCCCAATCAGCCGCACATCCCCTTTAACAGTCCTTTGATAAAAGGTGGTGGCAACATGATTCTGTAAGGCTTACAGCTCGGAGAAATTCCCACAGACCTCAGTACATTAACGTGTCTGTCAACGCAGCTCTAGTCACCCTCATACAAGACCACTGATCCTGAGGGCTCAGTCACCTTGGAGAGACATTCTATACTGTAAACCGTTTCCATGTTCAGTGTGTGTGTGTGTGTGGTTGTGTGTGTGTGTAGCAGATGTCTTTATGACATCAGCACATTTATGCAAACTCCTCTATGAGCAACGCGTGGTAAACAAGGATGTGCTGTCACCGTGGATACCAGGCTGGAACACGGAACACAGCTCGTGTTTGAGGAGAGGGAAGTGATGAAAGCGTGTACAATACCACACACAATGTTCTGATGTCACCCCCCCCCCCCCCCAAAAAAAACCCAACAGGCTAATTTCTTTACAAAATGGAAAAACATGTTGAAGCTTTCAAACAATCCCTCCTTGATATAATCTCACTGGAGGAGATATAGAGGGGTTATAAGCGGTGGTGCAACACTTGTGAAGATCACAAGAGGCAACCGTTTCTGTTCCTCTTTACTCTGATAAAGCCTTTAATCCGTTACTATTCAGCCCTATTTCTGTATTTATTTGTTCTCTAGGGGATTGAAGCAGCGTACATCAAACAGGCAGAGGTCACTGTGTAGAGGTAACACTTACGACAGTGTTGTTGATGGAAACGGATGGGGGAATAGCAAGCAGCGGATGCTAAAGGAAGCCAAGCTTCCCCAAAAATATTTGACCAATAAAAAAATAACAATTATTAAATATGTTCTCTTTCGTCTCTCTGTGTTTTCATCATTTTCGGTAAATTCTCAAGTGGCTGAATCTCACCAGAGAAATCGTCCGTGCGAGGGAAACGTGTAGACCATGTTATCTGATGCTGTCTGAAACATAGGAAACGTGTAGACCATGTATCTGATGCTGTCTGAAACATAGGAAACGTGTAGACCATGTATCTGATGCTGTCTGAAACATAGGAAACGTGTAGACCATGTATCTGATGCTGTCTGAAACATAGGAAACGTGTAGACCATGTATCTGATGCTGTCTGAAACGAAGGAAACATGAAGACCATGTATCTGATGCTGTCTGAAACATAGGAAACTTGTAGACCATGTTATCTGATGCTGTCTGAAACATAGGAAACGTGTAGACCATGTTATCTGATGCTGTCTGAAACATAGGAAACGTGTAGACCATGTATCTGATGCTGTCTGAAACATAGGAAACGTGTAGACCATGTTATCTGATGCTGTCTGAAACATAGGAAACGTGTAGACCATGTATCTGATGCTGTCTGAAACGAAGGAAACATGAAGACCATGTATCTGATGCTGTCTGAAACATAGGAAACTTGTAGACCATGTTATCTGATGCTGTCTGAAACATAGGAAACGTGTAGACCATGTATCTGATGCTGTCTGAAACAAATGAGTATGACTGGTTGACACCATAGCATTTGATTGATTGACGTTTGGCCTCCTTTGATAAAGAAATGTAAAAAATAATTAGGAAATAAACATCGAATTCAAATCAAATCAAATCAAATCAAATGTATTTATATAGCCCTTCGTACATCAGCTGATATCTCAAAGTGCTGTACAGAAACCCAGCCTAAAACCCCAAACAGCAAGCAATGCAGGTGTAGAAGCACGAATTAAGCTCAACTGTGGGTTATCCTGGAGCAGCATAACTCCACCCAAGGGAAGCCAAAAATCACATCCTAAGCAAAACGTCATCATTGTCAGAAAAAACGTGTCAGATTCTGGTCTGCTTGCGGTGATGTCCTGCTGTAGCTAGGTTGCTAAATCAGCCCTTTCCTTGGCCATGGATGGAGATGGGGATTTGGACTTGTGGTTTTGACTTTCTCTGTACAAGCCAATGATTATGACGGTGATTCTGATCATAAATGAATATGTTGTGCCACTGGCCTGAGACAATTGAAGTTCAGTATGTAGCCTAGATGTAGCCTAGTAGGCTAACGTTAACTAGCTAGCTAACTTAGCTGGTGCATTGTTGCCGATGTGAGGAGGTCAGGCTAGCAAGCATTTGAGCTAGTTAGCCTATAAAACAAAAACTAAAAGTGTACTGTATGACAGAGACGTAGACGGTTTTGCCAAAATGAAAGAGAGAAGGATGGCATTGGTGAATAAACTAGTCTGCAAGTAGGGCGAGTCAACTTAATTTTTATTACTAGCGCGCGCAAGTACCATGGACAGACACATGATAATTAGCAACATTGATGAAGACTAAATCGTTTGTTTTAAGTGTATTAAATTAAGCTTATATAACCTTGTGGATTTGATGTTTAACGGGTGCTGGAATAGCAGAGGCAGGGCTCCTGTTGTCTCTGTGCTGACTTGTGGTAACTTGTGGATTTGATGTTTAACGGGTGCTGGAATAGCAGAGGCAGGGCTCCTGTTGTCTCTGTGCTGACTTGTGGTAACTTGTGGATTTGATGTTTAACGGGTGCTGGAATAGCAGAGGCAGGGCTCCTGTTGTCTCTGTGCTGACTTCTGGTAACTTGTGGATTTGATGTTTAACGGGTGCTGGAATAGCAGAGGCAGGGCTCCTGTTGTCTCTGTGCTGACTTGTGGTAACTTGTGGATTTGATGATGTTTAACGGGTGCTGGAATAGCAGAGGCAGGGCTCCTGTTGTCTCTGTGCTGACTTGTGGTAACTTGTGGATTTGATGTTTAACGGGTGCTGGAATAGCAGAGGCAGGGCTCCTGTTGTCTCTGTGCTGACTTGTGGTAACTTGTGGATTTGATGATGTTTAACGGGTGCTGGAATAGCAGAGGCAGGGCTCCTGCTGACTTCTGGTAACTTGTGGATCCTAATCAGTTGTTGTTTAGTAAACTGTTGAAAACTCGCTCCCGAGAGGCGCGGCGGTCCAAGGCAATCTCAGTGCTAGAGGCGTCACTACAGTCCCTGGTTTGAATCCAGGCTGTATCACAACCGGCCGTGATTGGGAGTTCCATAGGGCGGCGCACAATTGACCCAGCGTCGACCGGGTCTGGCTGGTGTAGGCCGTCATTGTAAATAAGAATTTGATCTTAACTAACTTGCCTAGTTAAATAAGATAAAACATGTGACCATGCTGCAGGTTTGTTACAGGCAATATTTGCTTTGTGGTCTTCACCGGACAGATGTTGCTCTCCGGTTTTGTGATCAAACAAACGTATGTGTAGTTGAATTTATTCCTCAACTGTGTGACTGTTGTCTTTTTGTTGTCACGGGCCTTATTGTATATCACAGTGGCATATGAACTAATGGGTTATAGAGCAAACAACGCAATTATCACAACAACATTGGTTGAAATATGGCTTTTTTTACTGGCTTGGTTTCCCCAGGGATTTTACCCACGTACCACGTACCTCCAAACATTTTGGAGTGTTTGTCACACTCATCTCAGTTGGTTTGTGATTCATTCCACAGTACAGTGCTTCTGAATATGTGCATCGTAATGGAATGAGAATCCTGCATCTTAAAGGAATGAGAATCCTGCATCGTAAAGGAATGAGAATCCTGCATCGTAAAGGAATGAGAATCCTGCATCGTAAAGGAATGAGAATCCTGCATCATAAAGGAATGAGAATCCTGCATCATAAAGGAATGAGAATCCTGCATCGTAAAGGAATGAGAATCCTGCATCGTAAAGGAATGAGAATCCTGCATCATAAAGGAATGAGAATCCTGCATCATAAAGGAATGAGAATCCTGCATCATAAAGGAATGAGAATCCTGCATCGTAAAGGAATGAGAATCCTGCATCTGTCACGTTCTGACCTTTATTTCCTGTGTTCTGTATTTAGTTAGTATGGTCAGGGCGTGAGTTGGGTGGGCAGTCTATGTTTGATTTTCTATGATTTGGGGTTTTCTATGTTTCGGCCTAGTATGGTTCTCAATCAGAGGCAGGTGTCATTAGTTGTCTCTGATTGAGAATCATACTTAGGTAGCCTGGGTGTCACTGTGTGTTTGTGGGTGATTGTTCCTGTCTTTGTGTTTGCACCAGATGGGACTGTTTTAGGTTTTCTCACATTTGTTGTTTTTGTCAGTTATCTCATGTGGAGTTTCTTTATAAATTAAAGAATATGAATAACCACCACGCTGCGCTTTGGTCCACCTCTCCTTCAGATGAAGAAAACCATTACAGCATCATAAAGGAATGAGAATCCTGCATCGTAAAGGAATGAGAATCCTGCATCGTAAAGGAATGAGAATCCTGCATCATAAAGGAATGAGAATCCTGCATCATAAAGGAATGAGAATCCTGCATCATAAAGGAATGAGAATCCTGCATCTTAAGGAATGAGAATCCTGCATCGTAAAGGAATGAGAATCCTGCATCGTAAAGGAATGAGAATCCTGCATCGTAAAGGAATGAGAATCCTGCATCGTAAAGGAATGAGAATCCTGCATCGTAAAGGAATGAGAATCCTGCATCGTAAAGGAATGAGAATCCTGCATCGTAAAGGAATGAGAATCCTGCATCGTAAAGGAATGAGAATCCTGCATCGTAAAGGAATGAGAATCCTGCATCATAAAGGAATGAGAATCCTGCATCATAATAGAATGAGAATCCTGCATCGTAAAGGAATGAGAATCCTGCATCATAAAGGAATGAGAATCCTGCATCATAAAGGAATGAGAATCCTGCATCGTAAAGGAATGAGAATCCTGCATCGTAAAGGAATGAGAATCCTGGCAAACGGTCAGAAGTTGCATCCCAATTGGCACCCTATTCTCTATATTTATTACCTCTCTTATCCTACCTCATTTGCACATGCTGTACATAGATTTTCCTATTGTATTATTGACTGTATGTTTGTTTATCTCCATGTGTAACTCGGTGTTGTTATTTGTGTCGCACTGCTTTGCTTTATGTTGGCCAGGTCGCAGTTGCAAATGAGAACTCGTTCGCAACTAGCCTACCTGGTTAAATAAAGGTGAAATTAATTAATTAAATATGTTGTTCTGCTTTTGAGCAGCAAACAAGGACAGAAGAAGAGGCGTGTTGGTGGAGACAGCCTGTGCAGTGCAGCAGACATCAACCCAAATATGTTTTATAAACAGCTTTATCCTGCCAGGGACAGGAGTGGTTCATTAGGTTTAAATGGATGGTTGATTTGTCTTCATTATGACGTCTCAGCGCAGATCAGAACAGAGAACACAAAAGACAACAATATAGAGAGAAGGAAAATACTCTCTCTCACCTGTCGTGTTTCAGAAACAGGTCTATAAACAAGCCCCATTTTAAACACCAACAGGACCATGTTGGAGAAGCAAACAACTTGCTATCACTGAGGATGAGAATCCTGCATCGTAAAGGAATGAGAATCCTGCATCGTAAAGGAATGAGAATCCTGCATCATAAAGGAATGAGAATCCTGCATCGTAAAGGAATGAGAATCCTGCATCGTAAAGGAATGAGAATCCTGCATCGTAAAGGAATGAGAATCCTGCATCACTTCAGTTTTATAATTCAGTCAAAATAAGTTGACTGAACTGAGAACAGAATTGACCCCAACATTGATCCCTGTGGCACTCCCTGTCCCTCACCTGTCATCACCCTCACCCGAATTGGCCCGTTAAGAGGAGAGATTATACTCCACAGAGCATTGCTTGGAGACCAAACACACACTGCCACCCCTGGAAACTGGATAATCACAGGTGTAAGTGCCACAGGTGTGGTTCCAACATTAGACCTGGAACGGACATTCAATGGCGTCTGACCCAAAACTCTATGGAGGAATTTCCTTTGAGACAGAATACCAGTATACAGTTGTACATTTTTACCTTTATTTAACCAGGCAAGTCAGTTAAGAACACATTCTTATTTTCAATGACAGCCTGGGAACAGTGGGTTAACTGCCTGTTCAGGGGCAGAACGACAGATTTATACCTTGTCAGCTCGGGGGTTTGAACTCGCAACCTTCCGGTTACTAGTCTAACGCTCTAACCACTAGGCTACCCTGCCACCTCTACACTCTAACCACTAGGCTAATCCTATGAAGGAATTGCTTTGACACGGTGACCGTATACCATCTTACCATGTGGCAGAATAACTCTGAGTGCCCTTCAAAAGAACTGCAAAGCTTCATTACTCTCTGAGTGACGGCTCACCAATTTGGACGTCAGCAACAGTCGTCACGAGTCTGTTTTGCAGACGTGTTTTGGCTAGGAGTTGCCTGGAGGCACAGAAAAAAAAAGTCTGAGTCCTAAATGGCACCCTACTACCTTTTGTAGTGCACTACTTTTGACCAGAGCCCTATTCCCTGTATAGTGCACTACTTTAGACCAGAGCCCTATTCCCTGTATAGTGCACTACTTTAGACCAGAGCCCTATTCCCTGTATAGTGCACTACTTTAGACCAGAGCCCTATTCCCTGTATAGTGCACTACTTTAGACCACAGCCCTATTCCCAATATAGTACACTACTTTAGACCAGAGCCCTATTCCCTATATAGTACACTACTTTAGACCAGAGCCCTATTCCCTATATAGTGCCCTACTTTTGACCAGGGGCCCTATTCCCTATATAGTACACTACTTTAGACCAGAGCCCTATTCCCTATATAGTACACTACTTTAAACCAGAGCCCTATTCCCTATATAGTACACTACTTTAGACCAGAGCCCTATTCCCTATATAGTACACTACTTTAGACCATGGCCCTATTCCCTATATAGTACACTACTTTAGACCAGAGCCCTATTCCCTATATAGAACACTACTTTAGACCAGGGGCCATTCCCTATATAGCACACTACTTTAGACCAGAGCCCTATTCCCTATATAGTGCACTACTTTAGACCAGAGCCCTATTCCCTATATAGTACACTACTTTTGACCAGGGCCCTATTCCCTATATAGTACACTACTTTAGACCAGGGGCCCTATTCCCTATATAGTACACTACTATAGACCAGAGCCCTATTCCCTATATAGTGCACAACTTTAGACCAGAGCCCTATTCCCTATATAGTGCACTACTTTAGACCAGAGCCCTATTCCCTATATAGTACACTACTTTAGACCAGAGCCCTATTCCCTATATAGTACACTACTTTAGACCAGAGTACTATTCCCTATATAGTACACTACTTTAGAGGGCCCCACTCTTAGAAGAAAAAAGGGTTCCACAAAATGGTTCTTTGCGGAGGGATGAGGGTTCTACCAGGAACCGTTTTGATCTGAAGAACCCCTTTTGGAAGACAAAGGGTTCTTTGATGATTCTTTGGAATGCAAGAAGGGTTCTTTGGAATGCAGGAAAGGGTTCTACATTGAACCATATATCATATTTCCCAGCATGCTGTGTTGCATGTTGATTTGATGTTTGTTTTGTTTTAGTATCTGTGTTTTTGAATGTACATTGATTGATTCATTAATTTAATGCTACACAAAGATAAATAGAGAACAATTTTCTAAACTAATCCAATCTGTTAGTAGTTGCACCTGTTCCTGAGACAGTTGTTCCAGTTTAAAGGATTGAAGTAGTCTCAGTATTCAATCTCCCCTACCCGGGCAGTTATTCTGAATGCAGGTTGCGGGTGATTAACAATTCCAATTGTTGGATATCCTAATATCCTCCTCGGACAAGATTCCAATAGTGATTAAGCATCCCTTTGCAAGCCAGAATAATGTGACTTGCAGGCCTGATGTGGCCTGTAAACCAGGGGTTTCCATACACCATTGTGTTAGGGTATATCTAGACCCTCAATGAAAGACCTTATGATATATGTCACCATTGTGTTAGGGTATAACTAGACCCTCAATGAAAGACCTTATGATATATGTCACCATTGTGTTAGGGTATAACTAGACCCTCAATGAAAGACCTTATGATATATGTCACCATTGTGTTAGGGTATAACTAGACCCTCAATGAAAGACCTTATGATATATGTCACCATTGTGTTAGGGTTTAACTAGACCCTCAATGAAAGACCTTATGATATATGTCATGTATTCTCATACGTAATTACAGTTTTAAAAAACTAATAAGGCTGGTGGAACCGTTCATAGAGGATTCTAGGTAGAACCATATACATAGAGTTCTATGAAGAACCCTACATAAAGGGTGCTAGGCAGAACCCTCTGCAAAGGGAGAGAGAGAGAGAGAGACAGAGAGAGAGAGAGAGAGAGAGAGAGAGAGAGAGAGACAGAGAGAGAGAGACAGAGACAGAGAGAGAGACAGAGACAGAGAGAGAGAGAGAGGCAGAGAGAGAGAGAGAGAGAGAGAGAGAGAGAGAGAGAGAGAGAGAGAGAGAGAGAGAGAGAGAGAGAGAGAGAGAGAGAGAGAGAGAGAGACAGAGAGAGAGAGAGAGAGAGAGAGACAGAGAGAGAGAGACAGAGAGAGAGAGAGAGAGAGAGACAGAGAGAGAGACAGAGACAGAGACAGAGAGAGAGACAGAGACAGAGAGAGAGAGAGGCAGAGAGAGAGAGAGAGAGAGACAGAGAGAGAGAGAGAGAGAGAGAGAGACAGAGAGAGAGAGAGAGACAGAGAGAGAGAGAGAGAGAGAGAGAGAGAGAGAGAGAGACAGAGACAGAGAGAGAGAGAGGCAGAGAGAGAGAGAGAGAGAGAGAGAGACAGAGAGAGAGAGAGAGAGAGAGAGAGAGACAGAGAGAGAGAGAGAGAGAGACAGAGAGAGAGAGAGACAGAGAGAGAGAGAGAGAGAGACAGAGAGAGAGAGAGACAGAGAGAGAGAGAGAGAGAGAGAGAGACAGAGAGAGAGACAGAGACAGAGAGAGAGACAGAGACAGAGAGAGAGAGAGGCAGAGAGAGAGAGAGAGAGAGAGACAGAGAGAGAGAGAGAGAGAGAGAGAGAGAGAGAGAGAGAGAGAGAGAGAGAGAGAGAGAGAAAGCATGGCTCTTCACGACACAGAGCACTAGGTAAATACTCATTAAAAGTTCCCCTTATTATCTTCCAGACAAAGCAGTAGGCGATTGGCAGACAGCTCATAATAGTAGACCAATCATCACATCACTACAATTTGCTCTCATCGAGCTTTACTAAACGGTTAGTTAAACATTTGTAGCCGCAGGGGGCCATTACTTTTTCTTTTCAAATTTTAAAGTGGGTATCTATGAGATGTAGAGACGTCACAGATGAGTTAAAGAGGAGGGGTTCTAGGTCTAGGATGGCCTTTATAAATGCATCCCAAGCCTGAGATAGATACAGACTTTTTTACCCAGGCTAAGCTTCTAGGTTGTTGTCAGAGTTCTAATGGACAACATGTTTCCTCTTGGGAAGTATGCGTGTCTCCTCCTGTTGATTTTAACACAAGCGTTGAGTTTAGCAGAGTCAGGAGTGTCCAACCCAAGACGGGGAAAGAGAGACGGTCAGTTGAGTTGGTCAGGTAATATCGGTAACAGGGAGAGTACTGGCGAGGTTTCACCGAGAGGACAGCAAGCTTCCTTTCTCCCCGAAGAGAGACACCGTGACGAATATTCTACGTTCCACGGCGGGGTAATCGATCGAATCGATAGGGACCGTCTGAACCAAGGTTTTGTGGGATTTGGTTCATTTTCTCAGCCAAAACAGTTGAACAGAAATCGCAGGGACAGAGAACAGACACGCTTTGGCCAATTCAACTCTGGTCAATTCAACTCTGACACGGTGAGTGTTGTTGTTGATTCGATAACTCATTAAAAACATTTCATGTCATAAAATGATCTTTAAATGAAGCTTTTCTTCCTCCATCCATTCACTGCTGAATGTGACGTCGATCCCACCAAGGACGTCCCATTCAGCAGAAACGTTGAATCACATCTTCCTTATGTGAGTCACTGATTGACCTTGTAACGTCTCTGTAGCACGGCTGCAGTGGTATCCAGGCAAGGAGCTGCAGTGCTCATGGTCACTGTGCAGGATGCCTGGGACTCTACACCTGTGACGTGGACCTTGGCAAGTGTCACCTCAAGGGGATCTCACAGAGGACAGGTAACCTGGGTACAACTCCTCCATAATGTTGTTGATTTGGACGTGTCTTTCATAGGTTATGACAAATGTGTTGTTTATTTATTTTTTTATGTTTTAAACAGACGATGTGTTTTGTCTTGTCGTTTGCAGAAAGCAAGTTCTTCCAGACCCTGAGTGATAGCAGACGGAGTTGACACCTAAAACCAACACAACCCGATGATGAACCTTGACCTTTTCTACTGATTCTGTTGTTGTTGTTGTTGTTGTTGCGTATTTTACTGATGTGCAGGAAATGTAACTTCTAATTTGAATTTTCAAATAAAATGAAATTATTTTCACGGTCAATGATTTACTGGTACTAGAGTGAACTCAAATGTACTGAAATGTTGATGTTAATATGAATTGTTAATATAATGTGTGATGCTATTTTGTAATAAATCTCCTCTTCGGATATTACTTCGTTATGGGCTTAGTGGTCGGAATATTTGATAAACATCTCTGGATACCTGATGATATTATCTTGTTTTGGGCAAAATATAAGGGGAATTTCCCCAGAAGATCAAAAATATTCACATTTTATCAATAAAAAAACAAACAATTTTTTAAAAAATGACCTTGATTCTACTTTGAATAATTTATTAGGGTTTTACTGCATCTCTATTATATATGTTATCTTCTGTAAATACATGCATTATAAAATGGTGTCAACTCAAAACTGCCAACGTTTTCAAAGATAATTTACTACATCTTTGATAAAAGCAGAAAATATGTCATGGCCACCAAACTTTGTGTTGTAGCTGGCAACAGGAAGTACCCTCTTGTCTTGGCAAGATCGGAGAAGTGTTACGTGATAAGATAACTGAGTCTCTAGGCTCTTTGTTTAGTTCATTAACACAATACACACGTATAGTTTAGTAATGTCCAACTCACAGACTATTGGAGAAATGTCCAACTCACAGACTATTGGGGCTGAGGACTCACAATACACACTTATAGTTTAGAAATGTCCAACTCACAGACTATTGGGGCTGAGGACTCACAATACACACTTATAGTTTAGAAATGTCCAACTCACAGACTATTGGAGCTGAGGACTCACAATACACACTTATAGTTAAGTAATGTCCAACTCACAGACTATTAGAGCTGAGGACTCACAATACACACGTATAGTTTAGTAATGTCCAACTCACAGACTATTGGAGCTGAGGACTCACAATACACACTTATAGTTTAGAAATGTCCAACTCACAGACTATTAGAGCTGAGGACTCACAATACACACTTATAGTTTAGAAATGTCCAACTCACAGACTATTAGAGCTGAGGACTCACAATACACACGTATAGTTTAGAAATGTCCAACTCACAGACTATTGGAGCTGAGGACTCACAATACACACGTATAGTTTAGAAATGTCCAACTCACAGACTATTGGGGCTGAGGACTCACAATACACACTTATAGTTTAGAAATGTCCAACTCACAGACTATTAGAGCTGAGGACTCACGATGTGAACCAGTCTAGGTAGAACCTAAAGAAACTACGCCAGGTAAAGGTGAATGTTTTGATTTCCCCCATTGGGGCTGAGGACTCACGATGTGAACCAGTCTAGGTAGAACCTAAAGAAACTACGGCCAGGTAAAGGTGAATGTTTTGATTTCCCCCATTGGGGCTGAGGACTCACGATGTGAACCAGTCTAGGTAGAACCTAAAGAAACTACGGCCAGGTAAAGGTGAATGTTTTGATTTCCCCCATTGGGGCTGAGGACTCACGATGTGAACCAGTCTAGGTAGAACCTAAAGAAACTACGGCCAGGTAAAGGTGAATGTTTTGATTTCCCCCATTGGGGCTGAGGACTCACGATGTGAACCAGTCTAGGTAGAACCTAAAGAAACTACGGCCAGGTAAAGGTGAATGTTTTGATTTCCCCCATTGGGGCTGAGGACTCACGATGTGAACCAGTCTAGGTAGAACCTAAAGAAACTACGGCCAGGTAAAGGTGAATGTTTTGATTTCCCCCATTGGGGCTGAGGACTCACGATGTGAACCAGTCTAGGTAGAACCTAAAGAAACTACGGCCAGGTAAAGGTGAATGTTTTGATTTCCCCCATTGGGGCTGAGGACTCACGATGTGAACCAGTCTAGGTAGAACCTAAAGAAACTACGGCCAGGTAAAGGTGAATGTTTTGATTTCCCCCATTGGGGCTGAGGACTCACGATGTGAACCAGTCTAGGTAGAACCTAAAGAAACTACGGCCAGGTAAAGGTGATTGTTTTGATTTCCCCCATTGGGGCTGAGGACTCACGATGTGAACCAGTCTAGGTAGAACCTAAAGAAACTACGGCCAGGTAAAGGTGAATGTTTTGATTTCCCTCGTTGGTTTTATATCTCTACAGTATGATTATTATTTAGGATATCATTCCACTTATGAATTGATGTCAACCATAGTTTGATAAATACATATATATCGATAACTGTATATATTTAAATCCTTTAATTTACTGTACCTAACTGTCCTAATCAACCTGATATTATACTGTACCTGTCTAAATCAACCTGATATTATACTGTACCTAACTGTCCTAATCAACCTGATATTATACTGTACCTAACTGTCCTAATCAACCTGATATTATACTGTACCTAACTGTCCTAATCAACCTTACATTATACTGTACCTAACTGTCCATAATCAACCTTACATTATACTGTACCTAACTGTCCTAATCAACCTGATATTATACTGTACCTACCTGTCCTAATCAACCTGATATTATACTGTACCTAACTGTCCTAATCAACCTTATATTATACTGTACCTAACTGTCTTATTCAACCTTATATTTTACTGTACCTAACTGTCCTAATCAACCTTATATTATACTGTACCTAACTGTCCTAATCAACCTTATATTATACTGTACCTAACTGTCCTATTCAACCTTATATTTTAGAATCAGATTCTCAGCAGCGTTCCACCAAATCTGCCCGACGACACCCAATACGTAGACATCTCACACAACAACATCGATAGATTAGGACCTTTCTGGACTGACCCAATGTGTTGGCTCACACTGTCAGGCTCCAGTTCCTAAATGTATCTCACAACTCCTTGTCAACCATCCTGGATCTGTCATTGCCTCAACTCCAGATCCTGGACTTTATCAAGCAACTAATATATGACAGTCATCTATTGCCAAGATCCCATTAAAAACCTAACACACCTTCAATTCCTTGCGCTCGGAAGCGTAAATGCCATTTCCGGGGAACAACAATGACTTTGCTACACTGAGAAATGTTTATCTTTAAAACACCTTGGTTTGGGTGACAGGAAGTGAGTAGCAGAGATATGAATCTGGTTCTCTCTTGCGTCTCTTGTAGTGGATGCGAGCTTTGATTGGAAACCAGTGGAGTGTGTGGAGGAGCGGGGTGACATGAGAGAAGTTGGGAAGGTTGATAACCAGGCAGGCTGCAGCGTTCTGGATAAGTTACAGGGGGTTTGATGGCACAAGCGGGGAGACCAGCCAACGGAGAGTTGCAGTAGTCCAGACGGGGAGATGACAAGAGCCTGGAGTGAGACTACTGTGGTGCAGACACAGATCCTCTCCACATCACCAGGTCAGTGAGACTACTGTGGTGCAGACACAGATCCTCTCCACATCACCAGGTCAGTGAGACTACGTGGTGCAGACACAGATCCTCTCCACATCACCAGGTCAGTGAGACTACGTGGTGCAGACACAGATCCTCTCCACCTCACCAGGTCGGTGAGACTACGTGGTGCAGACACAGATCCTCTCCACATCACCAGGTCAGTGAGACTACGTGGTGCCTTTGCCATCCCATCCCTCCTGACAGTCCCACTGTGTGCTTCCAGAGGGAGGAGAGAGAGGATTGGGCCTGTGTGTGTCACTTCAAGACAAGAGAATAAAGAATTTATCCTATCAGAAATCTCAACAGCGTGCCACCAAATCTGCCCGACGACACCCCAATACTTAGACATTTTCCCACAACACCATCGATAGACTAGATGATGTGGACCTCACTGGATTAAAACCACCTTTGTCTCCTGAAGGCAACTCACTGTGGGTCTGAGGTTCATATCTCCTGAAGGCAACTCACTGTGGGTCTGAGGTTCATATCTCCTGAAGGCAACTCACTGTGGGTCTGAGGTTCATATCTCCTAAAGGCAACTCACTGTGGGTCTGAGGCTCATATCTCCTGAAGGCAACTCACTGTGGGTCTGAGGTTCATATCTCCTGAAGGCAACTCACTGTGGGTCTGATGTTCATATCTCCTGAAGGCAACTCACTGTGGGTCTGAGGTTCATATCTCCTAAAGGCAACTCACTGTGGGTCTGAGATTCATATCTCCTGAAGGCAACTCACTGTGGGTCTGAGGTTCATATCTCCTGAAGGCAACTCACTGTGGGTCTGAGGTTCATATCTCCTGAAGGCAACTCACTGTGGGTCTGAGGTTCATATCTCCTGAAGGCAACTCAATGTGGGTGTGAGATTCATATCTCCTAAAGGCAACTCACTGTGGGTCTGAGTTTCATATCTCCTGAAGGCAACTCATCGTGGTCTGAGATTCATATCTCCTGAAGGCAACTCATCGTGGTCTGAGGTTCATATCTCCTGAAGGCAACTCATCGTGGGTCTGAGTTTCATATCTCCTGAAGGCATCTCACTGTGGGTCTGAGGTTCGTATCTCCTAAAGGCACCTCATCGTGGTCTGAGGTTCGTATCTCCTGAAGGCATCTCACTGTGGGTCTGAGGTTCGTATCTCCTGAAGGCACCTCATCGTGGTCTGAGGTTCATATCTCCTGAAGGCATCTCGCTGTGGGTCTGAGGTTCGTATCTCCTGAAGGCACCTCATCGTGGTCTGAGGTTCGTATCTCCTAAAGGCACCTCATCGTGGTCTGAGATTCATATCTCCTGAAGGCAACTCATCGTGGGTCTGAGGTTCATATCTCCTGAAGGCATCTCACTGTGGGTCTGAGGTTCGTATCTCCTAAAGGCACCTCATCGTGGTCTGAGGTTCGTATCTCCTGAAGGCACCTCATCGTGGTCTGAGGTTCGTATCTCCTGAAGGCACCTCATCGTGGTCTGAGGTTCGTATCTCCTAAAGGCACCTCATCGTGGTCTGAGGTTCGTATCTCCTAAAGGCACCTCATCGTGGTCTGAGGTTCGTATCTCCTGAAGGCACCTCATCGTGGTCTGAGGTTCGTATCTCCTAAAGGCACCTCATCGTGGTCTGAGGTTCGTATCTCCTAAAGGCACCTCATCGTGGTCTGAGGTTCATATCTCCTGATGGCATCTCACTGTGGGTCTGAGGTTCGTATCTCCTAAAGGCACCTCATCGTGGTCTGAGGTTCGTATCTCCTAAAGGCACCTCATCGTGGTCTGAGGTTCGTATCTCCTAAAGGCACCTCATCGTGGTCTGAGGTTCGTATCTCCTGAAGGCACCTCATCGTGGTCTGAGGTTCGTATCTCCTAAAGGCACCTCATCGTGGTCTGAGGTTCGTATCTCCTAAAGGCACCTCATCGTGGTCTGAGGTTCGTATCTCCTAAAGGCAACTCACTGTGGGTCTGAGGTTCGTATCTCCTAAAGGCACCTCATCGTGGGTCTGAGGTTCATATCTCCTAAAGGCACCTCATCGTGGTCTGAGGTTCGTATCTCCTAAAGGCACCTCATCGTGGGTCTGAGGTTCGTATCTCCTGAAGGCACCTCATCGTGGTCTGAGGTTCGTATCTCCTAAAGGCACCTCATCGTGGTCTGAGGTTCGTATCTCCTGATGCATCTCACTGTGGGTCTGAGGTTCGTATCTCCTGATGCATCTCACTGTGGGTCTGAGGTTCGTATCTCCTGATGCATCTCACTGTGGGTCTGAGGTTCGTATCTCCTAAAGGCACCTCATCGTGGTCTGAGGTTCGTATCTCCTGAAGGCACCTCATCGTGGTCTGAGGTTCGTATCTCCTGATGCATCTCACTGTGGGTCTGAGGTTCGTATCTCCTGAAGGCACCTCATCGTGGTCTGAGGTTCGTATCTCCTGATGCATCTCACTGTGGGTCTGAGGTTCGTATCTCCTGAAGGCATCTCACTGTGGGTCTGAGGTTCGTATCTCCTGAAGGTAACTCATCGTGGTCTGAGGTTCGTATCTCCTGATGCATCTCACTGTGGGTCTGAGGTTCGTATCTCCTGATGCATCTCACTGTGGGTCTGAGGTTCGTATCTCCTGATGCATCTCACTGTGGGTCTGAGGTTCATATCTCCTGATGCATTTGTTCCAGGAAGCTAAAGGTTCTGAATGTATCTCACTGCTTGTCAACCATCATGGATCTCTCGTTGCCTCAACTCCGATCCCTTATCAAGACATCTATCGACTGCCAAGTACCTTTGAAAACCTAAGCCATCTTGAATTCTTTGTGCTTGGGAGAGCGACTGCTTGTTCCAGTGAACAACATGGACCCGCTGTGAAACGTATATCTTTAAAACACCTTGGTTTGGGTGACAGGAAGTGAGTGGTTTTCTCTCAAACAAAATAAAATATTTGTCTCTTTCTCTCTTTCTCTCTCTAATCAGTGTACAACAGGACTCCCTGGTCTTCCTCCTCTTGGAGTCCATCCCTCCAGACTCTCTGCCTAGGAAGTTCCCGAACCTGCGGACAATGCTGAGGCAGCAGAGCTACCTGGAGTGGCCGGTCTGGAGAGTCTGGTCGGGAGAGGAAGAGACAGGCGTTTTGGAGCAGTCTGAAAGCTATGCTGAGGACAGAAGACAAGAGCATGGTGCTAAAGGTCCTAGCTACAGATATAGCTGATACATTACCTCTGATGACAGACCAGGGCTGAGCATGGTGCTAAAGGTCCTAGCTACAGATATAGCTGATACATTACCTCTGATGACAGACCAGGGCTGAGCATGGTGCTAAAGAACCTAGCTGCAGATATAGCTGATACATTACCTCTGATGACAGACCAGGGCTGAGCATGGTGCTAAAGGTCATAGTTGCAGATGTAGCTGATACATTACCTCTGATGACAGACCAGGGCTGAGCATGGTGCTAAAGGTCCTAGCTCCAGATATAGCTGATACATTACCTCTGATGACAGACCAGGGCTGAGCATGGTGCTAAAGGTCCTAGTTGCAGATGTAGCTGATACATTACCTCTGATGACAGACCAGGGCTGAGCATGGTGCTAAAGGTCCTAGCTCCAGATATAGCTGATACATTACCTCTGATGACAGACCAGGGCTGAGCATGGCACCTTTTTCTCCTGTAGGATATCATAGAATATGTCATTGTAAATACAATGTTTATGCGTCAGTGTTTAAATAACAATATGACAACATTTTTATAAAATGTTTTTAAATCATTCTAAGGCCTATTTGTGATTTTTATCAAATGTTTCTCATACCTAAACTTTATGTCTAAATGCCCAAATATGATGCCTACATGCATTACTTATCAGGAAATGTAATGCTGTCCATCAGTTGTGTGTGTCTAGTATTTCCGTGTATTTTAATGTGTGATGTTTAACTACAACAACAACATATTTTGCGCTCTCTTTTGCCTTCAATATTATTGAATATAGCGTTTGGAGAAAGCAATGTGGGTGACTACAATACCCATAAGCCCATTATAATAATAACTATTTCTGCAGCCAGAGGGTATTTGTGGGGTTCCTTCTCGGTACCAGCTCATGTTGGAGTACAGGGGAATGAGGAAGTGGATGTTCTTGCCAAGCAGGCTCTCCAACATCCTAATATTCATAACAATTTATTACATTGTTTAAAAAACAAATGGAACGAGTTGTGGAACAGGGAGCAACCAATGGAAAGAGTTGTGGAACAGGGAGAAACCAATGGAACGAGTTGTGGAACAGGGAGACACCAATGGAAAGAGTTGTGGAACAGGGAGAAACCAATGGAACGAGTTGTGGAACAGGGAGAAACCAATGGAAAGAGTTGTAGAACAGGGAGCAACCAATGGAAAGAGTTGTAGAACAGGGAGAAACCAATGGAAAGAGTTGTGGAACAGGGAGAAACTAATGGAACGAGTTGTGGAACAGGGAGAAACCAATGGAAAGAGTTGTAGAACAGGGAGAAACCAATGGAAAGAGTTGTAGAACAGGGAGAAACCAATGGAAAGAGTTGTGGAACAGGGAGAAACCAATGGAAAGAGTTGTGGAACAGGGAGAAACCAATGGAAAGAGTTGTGGAACAGGGAGACACCAATGGAAAGAGTTGTGGAACAGGGAGAAACCAATGGAAAGAGTTGTGGAACAGGGAGAAACTAATGGAAAGAGTTGTGGAACAGGGAGAAACCAATGGAAAGAGTTGTGGAACAGGGAGAAACCAATGGAAAGAGTTGTGGAACAGGGAGAAACCAATGGAAAGAGTTGTGGAACAGGGAGACACCAATGGAAAGAGTTGTGGAACAGGGAGACACCAATGGAAAGAGTTGTGGAACAGGGAGAAACCAATGGAAAGAGTTGTGGAACAGGGAGAAACCAATGGAACGAGTTGTGGAACAGGGAGAAACCAATGGAAAGAGTTGTGGAACAGGGAGAAACCAATGGAACGAGTTGTGGAACAGGGAGAAACCAATGGAAAGAGTTGTGGAACAGGGAGAAACCAATGGAACGAGTTGTGGAACAGGGAGAAACCAATGGAAAGAGTTGTGGAACAGGGAGAAACCAATGGAAAGAGTTGTGGAACAGGGAGACACCAATGGAAAGAGTTGTGGAACAGGGAGAAACCAATGGAAAGAGTTGTGGAACAGGGAGAAACTAATGGAAAGAGTTGTGGAACAGGGAGAAACCAATGGAAAGAGTTGTGGAACAGGGAGAAACCAATGGAAAGAGTTGTGGAACAGGGAGCAACCAATGGAAAGAGTTGTGGAACAGGGAGAAACAAATGGAATGAGTTGTGGAACAGGGAGAAGCCAATGGAAAGAGTTGTGGAACAGGGAGAAACCAATGGAAAGACACCTGTATAAAATCCAGGAAAAGGTGACGACAGGAATATTCTCAGGTGGATAGGGAACGGAGGAAACAAATGTTTGGACACACCAGGCTTAACAGTTCACTGGTGGGAAAGCATCCGACTGGGAGGTGTCATCGCTAACCAGAGGAGATGGAGACAAAGGAACACATTCTATTTTAGTGCCAGCAATATGGGAGGGGGGAAAAGGGGAGAGATAGTTATTATATTTTAAGGAGTAATGATGTTGAAGAGCTTTAAGTGAACTGCTGGGGAAATCTTCAGGAGATAGTCGTATGTAATGATTTATATCGTTGCCTTAAGGAGATGAGAACAATGGGAAGGATTCAGACCTTCTCTGTCTCTGGTCCGCACTCCACTCCAGTTGGTGGTAGTAATGCACCTTAAAGTTGGTGGCCAACCGCCATATAAAAAGCACAGAAGAAGCAGCAGATGCAGCAGGAGCAGCAGCAGGAGCAGCAGCAGGAGGAGCAGCAGCAGTGGGAGCAGCAGGAGCAGCAGCAGGAGGAGCAGCAGGAGGAGCAGCAGGAGCAGCAGGAGAGGGGTGCAGCAGGAGCAGCAGCAGGAGCAGCAGCAGGAGGAGCAGCAGGAGGAGCAGCAGCAGGAGGAGCAGCAGGAGGAGTAGCAGCAGGAGCAGCAGCAGGAGGAGCAGCAGCAGGAGAGGGGAGCAGCAGATGCAGCAGGAGCAGCAGCAGGAGCAGCAGCAGGAGGAGCAGCAGGAGGAGCAGCAGCAGGAGGAGCAGCAGGAGGAGCAGCAGCAGGAGGAGCAGCAGGAGGAGCAGCAGCAGGAGAGGGGAGCAGCAGCAGGAGGAGCAGCAGGAGAGGGGAGCAGCAGCAGGAGGAGCAGCAGGAGAAGCAGCAGGAGGAGCAGCCGCAGGAGAGGGGAGCAGCAGCAGGAGCAGCAGCAGGAGCAGCAGCAGGAGGAGCAGCAGGAGGAGCAGCAGCAGGAGCAGCAGCAGGAGGAGCAGCAGCAGGAGAGGGGAGCAGCAGCAGGAGGAGCAGCAGGAGGAGCAGCAGGAGGAGCAGCAGCAGGAGGAGCAGCAGGAGGAGCAGCAGCAGGAGCAGCAGCAGGAGGAGCAGCAGCAGGAGAGGGGAGCAGCAGCAGGAGAGGGGAGCAGCAGCAGGAGAGGGGAGCAGCAGCAGGAGAGGGGAGCAGCAGATGCAGCAGGAGCAGCAGCAGGAGGAGCAGCAGGAGGAGCAGCAGCAGGAGGAGCAGCAGGAGGAGCAGCAGGAGGAGCAGCAGCAGGAGCAGCAGCAGGAGCAGATGCAGCAGGAGAGGGGAGCAGCAGCAGGAGAGGGGATCAGCAGCAGGAGAGGGGAGCAGCAGCAGGAGGAGCAGCAGGAGGAGCAGCAGGAGGAGCAGCAGCAGGAGGAGCAGCAGGAGGAGCAGCAGGAGCAGCAGCAGCAGGAGCAGATGCAGCAGGAGCAGCAGCAGGAGCAGCAGCAGCAGGAGCAGATGCAGCAGGAGCAGCAGCAGGAGCAGCAGCAGGAGGAGCAGCAGGAGGAGCAGCAGCAGGAGGAGCAGCAGCAGGAGGAGCAGCGAGTTGTTAATGGCCGCACATTTTCCCTCCTCTCCATTCCAATTTAAGATGGTGGTGAGAAGGTAATGCAGAAGAGAGAAGTCGGTAGAGGAAGTGAGACGACGCGACAAAGGCGAAACAGGGGGCTAACTACAAACCTTTGTCTCCTGAGTACAGAGAAACTTCTCCTGAGTACAGAGAAACTTCTCCTGACTACAAACCTTTGTCTCCTGAGTACAGAGAAACTTCTCCTGACTACAAACCTTTGTCTCCTGAGTACAGAGAAACTTCTCCTGAGTACAGAGAAACTTCTCCTGACTACAAACCTTTGTCTCCTGAGTACAGAGAAACTTCTCCTGAGTACAGAGAAACTTCTCCTGAGTACAGAGAAACTTCTCCTGAGTACAGAGAAACTTCTCCTGACTACAAACCTTTGTCTCCTGAGTACAGAGAAACTTCTCCTGACTACAAACCTTTGTCTCCTGAGTACAGAGAAACTTCTCCTGAGTACAGAGAAACTTCTCCTGAGTACAGAGAAACTTCTCCTGAGTACAAATAAACTTCTCCTGAGTACAATCCAAGTAAACATCCTTTTAGATGTATCTGAGAATCTTGAGAATGTCTAAATGGCACTAGTGGTTTGCTCTGAAGTTAAGCCTGCCCGATTACAGCCACACCCATTGCTGACAGGTGTATAAAATCGAGCACACAGCCATGCGATCTCCATAGACAAACATTGACAGTAGAATGGCCTTACTGAAGAGTTCAGTGACTTTCAACTTGGCACCGTTTAAAGGATGCCATCTTTCCAACAAGTTCGTTTTTCAAAAATCTGCCCTGCTAGAGCTGCCCCGGTCAACTCTAAGTGCTGTTATTGTGAAATGGAAATGTCTAGGAGCAACAATGGCTCAGCCACGAAGTGGTAGGCCACACAAACGCACAGAATGGGACCGCTGAGTGCTGAACCGCGTAGCACCTAAAAATCATCTGTCCTTGGTTGCAACACTCACTACTGAGTTCCAAACTGCCTCTGGAAGCAACGTCAGTTAATAACTATTCGTTGGGAGCTTTATGAAAAGTGGTTTCCATGGCCAAGCAGCTGCACACAAGCCTAAGATCACCTTGCGCAATGCCAAGCATTGACTGGAGTGTTGTAAAGATCGTTGCCATTGGACTCTGGAGCAGTGGAAATGTGTTCTCTGGAGTGATGGATCACGTTTCACTATCTGGCAGTCTGGCGGATGAATCTGGCTTTGGAACGCTACCTGCCCCAATGTCAACTGTAAAGTTAGGTGGAACAGGAAAAATGGTCTGGGGCTGTTTTTCATGGTTCGGGCTAGCCCCCTTAGTTCCAGTGAAGGGACATCTTAACGCTACAGCATAAATTTTCATTCTAGACGATTCTGTGCTTCCAACTTTGTGGAAATGGGGAAAGCCCTTTCCTGTTTCACGATGACAAGGCCCCCGTGCACAAAGCGAGGTCCATACAGAAATGGTTTGTCGAGATCAGTGTGAAAGAACTTGACTGACCTGCACAGAGCCCTGACCTTCGTGATGAATTAGAACGCTGACTGCGAGCCAGGCCTAACCGCCCAACATCAGTGCCCGACCTCACTAATGCTCTTCTGGCTGAATGGAAGCAAGTCCCCCCACAGCAATGTTCCAACATCTAGTGGAAAGCCTTCCCAGAAGAGTGGAGGCTGTTACAGCAGCAATGTTCCAACATCTAGTGGAAAGCCTTCCCAGAAGAGTGGAGGCTGTTATAGCAGCAATGTTCCAACATCTAGTGGAAAGCCTTCCCAGAAGAACGGAGGCTGTTATAGTAGTAAAGGGGGGACCAACTTCATATTAATGCCCATGATTTTGAATGAGATGTTGTACGAGCAGGTGTCCACATACTTTTGGCCATGTGGTGTATGTCGTGTCAAGCTGGTTGAAAAACAAACTGGCAGTGGTTAAATCTGTCAAAGTTTTGAAAAGTGTAATTGTGTTTATTGTTTTTCTGCATCCTTCGCCCAGAGGCTGCAGGCGCTCTCTGTCACGCGTCTCAGGGCTCAACCTGTGTCGTGCTTTGCAATCCGGAGCAAGGCGCGGCTCAAAGGAGTGATCAGTGGGGTGGATCAAATGGAAAGAAATAATATTGCTGGTATTTGTGACGCCCGCCGTTTGATGAGATGTAGCCCCGGTGGCAATTCCCTGTCTGTTTTGTTAGCTTTGACACAGAGTTTCCACCTGATAAGGTCAGGTTAGGTTATATTTGATATTCTTTGAGGGCCCATGTTACGAACCCGCTACGGTGCTTTAGGTGCCAAGGATTCAGACATGTTGCAGCATTGTGTAAAAGGGAGATGTGCAGGAGGGCATGGTCAGAGGGAGTGTAAAGTTGGGATAGAGTTGGTATAGAAAAAAGCACTGTGTGTTAACTGAAGATGGGGATGCGAAGTGCCCTGTGAGACACAGACAGGTTGAGATTGCCAGTTTCGAGTGGGGAAGAAAGTTTCCTATGCTGAGGCAGTGAAGAGACTAGAGGATAGCCCAAGGGTGAGTGATTCCCCTGGGAGCCCGTCAGTGAGTAGGCCTGAAGAGAGAGAGAGAGACAGAGAGAATGAGTTTTAGTAAGGTATGATTTCTTGAGTTTTTATTTCTATGGTCATTAATTGTACCACACAGATGGAATGGAAATCGCAGAAGGTTGATCTGGTATCAGCAGCAGATAACTTATTGGGCGTCAGAGCTTTTAGTGCAGAAGAACTACATGGGGTTATGAGAGAAGGGGTTCCAGCCCCCCAGGCCGTAATCCTTTTGTAGGATCTAGTAGTAGCCGAAGTAGCCATCCTCCCCTCAGCAGCCTCATGTGGTAGGGTTAGATTGTGGTGCAATAAAATAGAAAATCCCATTCCCCTTTATCGTTTTTTGTGAAGGGGATACTACGGCACTGCTGGAGCTAGGAACACAATCCTTTCGCTACACCTGCAATAACATCTGCTAAATATGTGTATGTGACCGATACAATTTGATTTGATTTGAACAAAACGTGCAATTCACACTCCGACCTGTGAAAGGCAGTAATACTTAACAAAGCCTCTAGTCTGTCAGACCAACACGAAGAAGAAGAGAAGGTACCGCTATCATTACACAGAGGCTGAAAGAGAAAAAGCAAGGCGTTTTCTCAAGAGGGACAACTAGAATTGAATATTAACGCTGACTGAAATACAGTTGCAAGCTCAGAAATATTATCAATCCCTGCCCTAGTTTGGTCTGGATATCCCCTGGAGAGAAATCCCAGCAAAAATAGACAGGGTGAGTAACTCAAACTCTCGCCTGAAAACTAGCGCCAGATAGCTTGCAATGATTACAAAAGTAAATCGGGATGGAGTACAAACCCATCATTCACAAATATCCTACCCCTGTCTTCGAAGTTTAATGTTACAAGGGCAGTGGGAAAAGTCAAAAGGTTCGCCCAAAATGCTTGCAGGTCTTGGGGGCCAATCTGAGTAGGAAAGTCCCAGGCTTTGCCGGGAAGAGGTAGGCCGCACTGTCAGTTTTGAACGGTTTTCCTGTTCTTTGCTAATGCTAAACCTAGCTAGCTAACAGAGAGCAAACCTGACACTTCTTTCTCGTTTGAAAACCTGTTTTATACGTCTAAAAGTAGTGTAGTGTTTTTGTTTATAATATGAAAATAGTATTTTAGAATGTCATTAGTGTTCAGTTTTATTTATTATTGTTGGTTTGTCTGGTTAGCTAGCTAGCCTACAGAGAGTTGCTAGCTTCATACGCTAGCGCTAGCTAGCTACATTCGCGTCACTTGACCGGCTTATTTAAAAGTGTAAAGCATCTGTCAAATACAGTCAGTCCCCTTAAAGTTTTCACACCACTTCAGTTTTATCACCTTTTGTTGTTACACCCAGAATTTAAAATCCATAACATTTAGATTTAGTTTGTTACTGGACTACACACAATAACCCGTATAGTAATGCCAAAGTGGAATTATGTTTTTTTACAAGTCTTTACAGATGTATTAGAATCGTATTGAGTCACAAGTTGCATGTACTCACTGTGTACAATAGTGTTTAACATAATTTCTGAATGACTACCTCATCTCTGTACCCCACACATACAATTATGTGTTTTTCAAACACAGACCAGGGAGCTTGTTAGATGGGGATTTTTTTGTTTGTTGAATATCCCTTTGAGAATTGTGAATTTATTAATTACACTCTGGATGGTGTATCAATACACCCAGTCAATACAAAGATACAGACGTCCTTTCTAACTAAGTTGCCGGAGAGGAAGGAAACCGCTCAGAGATTCACCATGAGGCCAATGGTGACTTTAAAACAGTTACAGAGGCTGTTGTTTAGCATTGTTTTTGTAGTGCACATGATGGTAGAGTTTGTAAATAATCAAGATATCATTCTGCCATGTAGGCAAATGGCAACTTTGTAGTTAACATTTAATTGAGAAAGTTTTTGTGTAAGCCTTGCCATCTACCAGAAGACTGTTTTTATTAGCATCTTTGCTAACGTCTACACAAAGTGGTAGACCGGCACATACACACAGGGGATCTCGTTGCCTGTTCAGAAAGTTGCAGGAAATACGAATCACTGAAGCATTCTGTTCATGTCTTATGATGAACTTTACTGAATATTGTTCAATTCTGTTTTAATGTTTGGATTCCGTCCATCTTCTCTGCATGGCGGTTTTTCCAAGGCCCTAATCCTCCAGGGCCTTGGAGAATTGCAATTAGCTCAGAACAGGGCAGCACGACTGGCCCTCGGATGTAGACAGAGAGCAAACATTAATAATATGCATGTCAATCTCTCCTGGCTCAAAGTAGAGGAGGGATCTGACTTCATCACTACTTGTATTAGTGAGAGGTTGAAAGCACCGAGCTGTCTGTTTTTAAACAAAGAGCACGCAGCTCGGACATGCATACCCCCACAAGACATGCCACCAGAGGTCTCTTCGCAGTCTTAAGTCCAGAACAGACCAATGGAGGCGAACGGAACTACAGGAAATATAATGATTATGATCACACTTCCTCAATGTAAATATTATGGTGAAACTATACCAAAGCTGGTTTAGAAACTTGTGAACCAAGCTGATGTTTGTGCGTGTTTATATATATTTGTGAATCGCCCATAAATTTGAAAAAAGCAAGGTATGATTTTTAGGCCATATTTCCCAGCCCTAGTTGGGAGGCCCAAGAGACCAGGCGTGGCAGGACGGAGTGCTGTGGCAGGAACGGAGTGCTCGGGTTGGGGTGTAGGGTTTGATCATAGCCTGAAGGTAGTTAGGGCCAAGAACCCAGAGGTGGCAGGACGGAGTGCTCAGGTTGGGGTGTAGGGTTTGATCATAGCCTGAAGGTAGTTAGGGCCAAGAGCCCAGAGGTGGCAGGACGGAGTGCTCAGGTTGGGGTGTAGGGTTTGATCATAGCCTGAAGGTAGTTAGAGCCCAGAGGTGGCAGGACAGAGTGCTCAGGTTGGGGTGTAGGGTTTGATCATAGCCTGAAGGTAGTTAGGGCCAAGAGCCCAGAGGTGGCAGGACAGAGTGCTCAGGTTGGGGTGTAGGGTTTGATCATAGCCTGAAGGTAGTTAGGGCCAAGAGCCCAGAGGTGGCAGGATGGAGTGCTCAGGTTCGGGTGTAGGGTTTGATCATAGCCTGAAGGTAGTTAGAGCCCAGAGGTGGCAGGACGGAGTGCTCAGGTTGGGGTGTAGGGTTTGATCATAGCCTGAAGGTAGGGAGGGGCAGTTCCTCTTGCTCCTCCGTAGGTAAACACCATGGTGTTGAAGATGATTCGAGCTTCGACTGGAAGCCAGTGGAGTGTGCGGAGGAGCGAGGTGACACGGGAGGATTTAGGAAGGTTGAACGACCAGGCGGGCTGTGTCATTCATTATGGGGTGTCAGGTCACCTCGTGGTTAGAGCGTTGTGCCAGTATCCTGAAAGGTTGCTGGATCAAATCCCTGAGCTGACAAGGTAAAAATCTGTTGTTCTGCCCCTGAACAAGGCAGTTAACCCACTGTTCCTAGACCAGTTAACCCACTGTTCCTAGACCAGTTAACCCACTGTTCCTAGACCAGTTAACCCACTGTTCCTAGACCAGTTAACCCACTGTTCCTAGACCAGTTAACCCACTGTTCCTAGACCAGTTAACCCACTGTTCCTAGACCAGTTAACCCACTGTTCCTAGACCAGTTAACCCACTGTTCCTAGACCAGTTAACCCACTGTTCCTAGACCAGTTAATCCACTCTTCCTAGGCAGTTAACCCACTGTTCCTAGTCCAGTTAACCCACTGTTCCTAGACCAGTTAACCCACTGTTCCTAGACCAGTTAACCCACTGTTCCTAGACCAGTTAACCCACTGTTCCTAGACCAGTTAACCCACTGTTCCTAGACCAGTTAACCCACTGTTCCTAGACCAGTTAACCCACTGTTCCTAGACCAGTTAACCCACTGTTCCTAGACCAGTTAACCCACTGTTCCTAGACCAGTTAACCCACTGTTCCTAGACCAGTTAACCCACTGTTCCTAGACCAGTTAACCCACTGTTCCTAGACCAGTTAACCCACTGTTCCTAGACCAGTTAACCCACTGTTCCTAGACCAGTTAACCCACTGTTCCTAAACCAGTTAACCCACTGTTCCTTGACCAGTTAACCCACTGTTCCTGGGCAGTTAACCCCACTGTTCCTAGACCAGTTAACCCACTGTTCCTAGACCAGTTAACCCACTGTTCCTAGACCAGTTAACCCACTGATCCTAGACCAGTTAACCCACTGTTCCTAGACCAGTTAACCCACTGTTCCTAGACCAGTTAACCCACTGTTCCTAGACCAGTTAACCCACTGTTCCTAGACCAGTTAACCCACTGTTCCTAGACCAGTTAACCCACTGTTCCTAGACCAGTTAACCCACTGTTCCTGGGCAGTTAACCCCACTGTTCCTAGACCAGTTAACCCACTGTTCCTAGACCAGTTAACCCACTGTTCCTAGACCAGTTAACCCACTGTTCCTAGGCAGTTAACCCACTGTTCCTAGACCAGTTAACCCACTGTTCCTGGGCAGTTAACCCCACTGTTCCTAGACCAGTTAACCCACTGTTCCTAGACCAGTTAACCCACTGTTCCTAGACCAGTTAACCCACTGTTCCTAGACCAGTTAACCCACTGTTCCTAGACCAGTTAACCCACTGTTCCTAGGCAGTTAACCCACTGTTCCTAGACCAGTTAACCCACTGTTCCTAGACCAGTTAACCCACTGTTCCTAGACCAGTTAACCCACTGTTCCTAGACCAGTTAACCCACTGTTCCTGGGCAGTTAACCCCACTGTTCCTAGACCAGTTAACCCACTGTTCCTAGACCAGTTAACCCACTGTTCCTAGACCAGTTAACCCACTGTTCCTAGACCAGTTAACCCACTGTTCCTAGACCAGTTAACCCACTGTTCCTAGACCAGTTAACCCACTGTTCCTAGACCAGTTAACCCACTGTTCCTAGACCAGTTAACCCACTGTTCCTAGGCCAGTTAACCCACTGTTCCTAGACCAGTTAACCCACTGTTCCTAGACCAGTTAACCCACTGTTCCTAGGCCAGTTAACCCACTGTTCCTAGACCAGTTAACCCACTGTTCCTAGACCAGTTAACCCACTGTTCCTAGACCAGTTAACCCACTGTTCCTAGACCAGTTAACCCACTGTTCCTAGACCAGTAACCCACTGTTCCTAGACCAGTTAACCCACTGTTCCTAGACCAGTTAACCCACTGTTCCTAGACCAGTTAACCCACTGTTCCTAGACCAGTTAACCCACTGTTCCTAGACCAGTTAACCCACTGTTCCTAGACCAGTTAACCCACTGTTCCTAGACCAGTTAACCCACTGTTCCTAGACCAGTTAACCCACTGTTCCTAGACCAGTTAACCCACTGTTCCTAGACCAGTTAACCCACTGTTCCTAGACCAGTTAACCCACTGTTCCTAGACCAGTTAACCCACTGTTCCTAGACCAGTTAACCCACTGTTCCTAGACCAGTTAACCCACTGTTCCTAGACCAGTTAACCCACTGTTCCTAGACCAGTTAACCCACTGTTCCTAGACCAGTTAACCCACTGTTCCTAGACCAGTTAACCCACTGTTCCTAGACCAGTTAACCCACTGTTCCTAGACCAGTTAACCCACTGTTCCTAGACCAGTTAACCCACTGTTCCTAGACCAGTTAACCCACTGTTCCTAGACCAGTTAACCCACTGTTCCTAGACCAGTTAACCCACTGTTCCTAGACCAGTTAACCCCACTGTTCCTAGACCAGTTAACCCACTGTTCCTAGACCAGTTAACCCACTGTTCCTAGACCAGTTAACCCACTGTTCCTAGACCAGTTAACCCACTGTTCCTAGACCAGTTAACCCACTGTTCCTAGGCAGTTAACCCACTGTTCCTAGACCAGTTAACCCACTGTTCCTGGGCAGTTAACCCCCACTGTTCCTAGACCAGTTAACCCACTGTTCCTAGACCAGTTAACCCACTGTTCCTAGACCAGTTAACCCACTGTTCCTAGACCAGTTAACCCACTGTTCCTAGGCAGTTAACCCACTGTTCCTAGACCAGTTAACCCACTGTTCCTAGACCAGTTAACCCACTGTTCCTAGACCAGTTAACCCACTGTTCCTAGACCAGTTAACCCACTGTTCCTGGGCAGTTAACCCCACTGTTCCTAGACCAGTTAACCCACTGTTCCTAGACCAGTTAACCCACTGTTCCTAGACCAGTTAACCCACTGTTCCTAGACCAGTTAACCCACTGTTCTAGACCAGTTAACCCACTGTTCCTAGACCAGTTAACCCACTGTTCCTAGACCAGTTAACCCACTGTTCCTAGACCAGTTAACCCACTGTTCCTAGACCAGTTAACCCACTGTTCCTAGACCAGTTAACCCACTGTTCCTAGGCCAGTTAACCCACTGTTCCTAGACCAGTTAACCCACTGTTCCTAGACCAGTTAACCCACTGTTCCTAGACCAGTTAACCCACTGTTCCTAGACCAGTTAACCCACTGTTCCTAGACCAGTTAACCCACTGTTCCTAGACCAGTTAACCCACTGTTCCTAGACCAGTTAACCCACTGTTCCTAGACCAGTTAACCCACTGTTCCTAGACCAGTTAACCCACTGTTCCTAGACCAGTTAACCCCACTGTTCCTAGACCAGTTAACCCCACTGTTCCTAGACCAGTTAACCCCACTGTTCCTAGACCAGTTAACCCACTGTTCCTAGACCAGTTAACCCACTGTTCCTAGACCAGTTAACCCACTGTTCCTAGACCAGTTAACCCACTGTTCCTAGACCAGTTAACCCACTGTTCCTAGACCAGTTAACCCACTGTTCCTAGACCAGTTAACCCACTGTTCCTAGACCAGTTAACCCACTGTCCTAGACCAGTTAACCCACTGTTCCTAGACCAGTTAACCCACTGTTCCTAGACCAGTTAACCCACTGTTCCTAGACCGTCATTGAAAATGAGAATTGCCTAGTTAAATAAAGATACAATAAAACATTCTGGATAAGTTGCAGGGGTTTGATGGCTCATCGGGGAGTTTAAACTGGAGATGACAAGTGCCTGGGTTCGGACCTGGGTTAGGACCTGGGTTAGGACCTGGGTTAGGACCTGGGTTAGGACTTGGGTTAGGACCTGGGTTAGGACCTGGGTTAGGACCTGTGCCACTTCCTGTGTGAGGAAAAGTCTGATGTCCCTCTGCTGATGTTATAGAGCAGTGGTATGTCACTCTGCTGATGTTATAGAGCAGTGGTATGTCACTCTGCTGATGTTATAGAGCAGTGGTATGTCACTCTGCTGATGTTATAGAGCAGTGGTATGTCACTCTGTTATAGAGCAGTGGTATGTCACTCTGCTGATGTTATAGAGCAGTGGTATGTCACTCTGCTGATGTTATAGAGCTGTGGTATGTCACTCTGCTGATGTTATAGAGCAGTGGTATGTCACTCTGCTGATGTTATAGAGCAGTGGTATGTCACTCTGCTGATGTTATAGAGCAGTGGTATGTCACTCTGCTGATGTTATAGAGCAGTGGTATGTCACTCTGCTGATGTTATAGAGCAGTGGTATGTCACTCTGCTGATGTTATAGAGCAGTGGTATGTCACTCTGCTGATGTTATAGAGCAGTGGTATGTCACTCTGCTGATGTTATAGAGCAGTGGTATGTCACTCTGCTGATGTTATAGAGCAGTGGTATGTCACTCTGCTGATGTTATAGAGCAGTGGTATGTCACTCTGCTGATGTTATAGAGCAGTGGTATGTCACACTGCTGATGTTATAGAGCAGTGGTATGTCACTCTGCTGATGTTATAGAGCAGTGGTATGTCACTCTGTTATAGAGCGGTGGTATGTCACTCTGCTGATGTTATAGAGCAGTGGTATGTCACACTGCTGATGTTATAGAGCAGTGGTATGTCACTCTGTTATAGAGCGGTGGTATGTCACTCTGCTGATGTTATAGAGCAGTGGTATGTCACTCTGCTGATGTTATAGAGCAGTGGTATGTCACTCTACTGATGTTATAGAGCAGTGGTATGTCACTCTGCTGATGTTATAGAGCAGTGGTATGTCACTCTGCTGATGTTATAGAGCAGTGGTATGTCACTCTACTGATGTTATAGAGCAGTGGTATGTCACTCTACTGATGTTATAGAGCAGTGGTATGTCACTCTGCTGATGTTATAGAGCAGTGGTATGTCACTCTGCTGATGTTATAGAGCAGTGGTATGTCACTCTGCTGATGTTATAGAGCAGTGGTATGTCACTCTGCTGATGTTATAGAGCAGTGGTATGTCACTCTACTGATGTTATAGAGCAGTGGTATGTCACTCTGCTGATGTTATAGAGCAGTGGTATGTCACTCTGCTGATGTTATAGAGCAGTGGTATGTCACTCTGCTGATGTTATAGAGCAGTGGTATGTCACTCTGCTGATGTTATAGAGCAGTGGTATGTCACTCTGCTGATGTTATAGAGCAGTGGTATGTCACTCTGCTGATGTTATAGAGCAGTGGTATGTCACTCTGCTGATGTTATAGAGCAGTGGTATGTCACTCTGCTGATGTTATAGAGCAGTGGTATGTCACTCTGCTGATGTTATAGAGCAGTGGTATGTCACTCTGCTGATGTTATAGAGCAGTGGTATGTCACTCTGCTGATGTTATAGAGCAGTGGTATGTCACTCTGCTGATGTTATAGAGCAGTGGTATGTCACTCTGCTGATGTTATAGAGCAGTGGTATTCAAAGGTGGGGTGGCGACCCCTAGTGTTGTCGCAGGGAAACTGCAGTGGGGTCCCTAAAATATTTTTATATTTTTTTGGGGGCACATTAGTAAAGAGTACAGATTATTCTATTGGACAACATACAAAGGGTTTTGAGAGAAATAATTAAAATAAATAAATAATATTGAGTAAATGTGGAAGAGTAGCTGATTGTCAATGCATAGCAATGATCGGAGAGACCGTGAGAGGAGCAGTGACTTGGTATAGAGAGAAGAGGAGAGGGCCTAGAACCGAGCCCTGGGGGACCCCACTAGTGAGAGTATATGGTGCAGACTCCACTCTACGCCCCCTGGTAGGAACGACCACAGTGGTGCTTCCCTCCGTAGCCAGACAGACAGATCTTACCGTGATGGCATCCTGGGAAACCACAGCCCGAGTCTCAACGCTGTACAGTAACTTAACTGGGAGGATAAAATGTCAAATGCGCCCGTGGCTGTTTTCTAATTTCATACTGGACACGTGTAGGAGCGTGAGTCAGACCAGCTCCACTCTGCAGGCCTATCACCCATCCAATCAGGGTAGGGCCCACTTGGATACCCCACCTCTGGCCTGTGTCCAGTGGGGTTGTCCCCCAAATGGCACCCTACTCTCTTTATAGTGCGCTACTTTATCACCAGGGTCCAAAGGGCTCTGGTCTATAGTAGTGCACTATATAGGGAATAGAGCTCTGGTTTAAAGTAGTGCACTATATAGGGAATAGGGCTCTGGTCTAAAGTAGTGCACTATATAGGGAATAGGGCTTTGGTCTAAAGTAGTGCACTATATAGGGAATAGGGCCCTGGTCTATAGTAGTGCACTATATAGGGAATAGAGCTCTGGTCTAAAGTAGTGCACTATATAGGGAATAGGGCTCTGGTCTAAAGTAATGCACTATATAGGGAATAGGGCTCTGGTCTAAAGTAGTGCACTATATAGGGAATAGGGCTCTGGTCTAAAGTAGTGCACTATATAGGGAATAGGGCTCTGGTCTATAGTAGTACCACTATATAGGGAATAGGGCTCTGGTCTAAAGTAGTGCACTATATAAGGAATAGGGCTCTGGTCTAAAGTAGTGCACTATATAGGGAATAGGGCTCTGGTCTAAAGCAGTGCACGATATAGGGAATAGGGCTCTGGTCTAAAGTAGTGCACAATGTAGGGAATAGGGCTCTGGTCTAAAGTAGTGCACGATATAGGGAATAGGGCTCTGGTCTAAAGTAGTGCACGATATAGGGAATAGGGCTCTGGTCTAAAGTAGTGCACGATATAGGGAATAGGGCTCTGGTCTAAAGTATTGCACGATATAGGGAATAGGGCTCTGGTCTAAAGTAGTGTACGATATAGGGAATAGGGCTCTGGTCTAAAGTAGTGTACTATATAGGGAATAGGGCTCTATTTGGGCTGCATGACGGGGTCGACCCCAGGAAAGGCTGATGGTTACATGTAGAGCAGGCAGGAGAAGAAGGGGAGGGATGTAAGAAGGGCTATATAAATACATTTTGATTTGAAAGAGCACCATGTTTCCCTTCACCACTTCCCTTTAAAGAGAGGACCGGGGAGCTGGCTCCTCCTCCTCCTCTCTCCGTGCTGGGGATGGGAGCTGGCTCCTCCTCCTCTCTCCGTGCTGGGGATGGGAGCTGGCTCCTCCTCCTCCTCTCTCCGGGCTGGGGATGGGACAGTGTATTTTTAGACTCTCCCTTCCTCTACCCCGTGTGTGTGTGTGTCAGCCTGAAGAGACATTCTCTCTCTGTGAGAACCAGAACAGAATGCAGCCTGAGTTGAACCTTGGTCAGTGTCACCAGGTCTTTGCACCAGGACTCTTGTTGATAGTCATGCAGGCCCAGGTGTCAGCCTAAAGCATCCTCAAGAGACCATTGTTTTGTAAAACAAAAAGGATATTTTAAAGTTTGAGGAGAAAACGGCGAAGGCTTTGCTAACCAATATGTTGCCCTGGAAATAACAAAATAAAATGCATCTGTTAGCATGAAACATGGTGTGAAATTGGTTATTTGCCCTTTAGGCCTACAATTTATATAGAAAAGTATGTGGACACCCCATCAAATGAGTGGATTCAGCTAATTCAGCCACAGCCGTTGCTAACGAGTGTATAAAATCGAGCACATAGTTCTCTGGAGTGATGAATCCTGCTTCAACATCAGGCAGTCCGACGGACAAATCTGGGTTTGGCGAGTGCCAGGATAACGCTACCGGCTTAATGCATAGTGCCAACTGTAAAGTTTGGTGGAGTTTTTCGTGGTTCGGGCCCCTTAGTTCCAGTGAAGGCAAATCTTAACGCTACGCTAGAAGATTCTGTGCTTCCAACATTGTGGCAACAGTTTGGGGAAGGCCCTTTCCTGTTTCAACATGACAATGCCCCCCGTGCACAAAGTGAGGTCCATACAGAAATGGTTTGTCAAGATCAGTGTGGAAGAACTTGACTGACCTGCACAGAACCCTGACCTCAACCAAATCGAACACCTTCGTGATGAATTAGAACGCTGACTGCGAGCCAGGCCTAATCGCCCAACAATCAGTACCCGACCTCACTAATGCTCTTGTGGTTGAATGGAAGCAAGTCCCCCTGCAGCAATGTTCCAACATCTAGTGGAAAGCCTTCCCAGAAGAGTGGAGGCTGTTATAGCAGCAATGTTCCAACATCTAGTGGAAAGCCTTCCCAGAAGAGTGGAGGCTGGTATAGCAGCAATGTTCCAACATCTAGTGGAAAGCCTTCCCAGAAGAGTGGAGGCTGTTATAGCAGCAAAGGGGCGGGGCCAACTCCGTATTAATGACCATGATTTTGGAATGAGATGTTGTACGAGCAGGTGCCCACATACCGTTGGTCATGTAGTGTATGTGTTGTATTGCTTACTGTTAGAGTAAATCACTTTAGAAGTAGGGGATCCTTTCCCAATTAAAAAGACAGATGTCTGGGGATGTTGTTATTTACCCAGGATCCTCTCTGAGGGAGTCTTCCGGTGTGATGGGATGGATTGTAAAAGGCCCTTGTTATTGTCCATCACATCCATTCAGAGCTTTTTTACAGACAGGCTACCCATGATCCTCTCTGGGGGAGTCTTCCAGTATGTCTCTGACTCAGCCGGTCTCATTATATCCTTCCGTGTGTGTGTGTATGTGTGAGATTCTTTCTTCCTCTCCCCATTTCTTTGTGTGTGTCAGTGTCCCTGTGTGTTAGTGACTTGGCATTCGGAAAGTATTCAGACCCCTTGACTTTTTTTCCCACATTTTGTTTTACGTTACAGCCTTTTTCTAAAAGTGGATGAGCGTGTCTTTTCCCCTCGTCAATCTACACAACCCATAATGACAAAGCAAAAACTGTTATTTAGCAAATGTATATATCTATAAAAAACTGATAACATTTACACAAGTATTCAGACCCTTTACTCAGTACTTTGTTGAAGCACCTTTGGCAGCGATTACATCCTCGCGTCTTCTTGGGTATGACGCTACAAGCCTGACACACCTGTATTCTGGAAGTTTCTCCCAAGCTCTGACAGCTATTTTCAGGTTTCTCCAGAGATGTTCAATCAGGTTCAAGTCCGGGCTCTGGCTGGGCCACTCGAGGACATTGAGACTTGTCCACTCATGCTCTGTCTTTGCTGTGTGCTTCGGGTCGTTGTCCTGTTGGAAGGCGAACCTCCGCCCCAGTTTGAGGTCCTGAGCGCTCTGGAGCAGGTTTTCATCAAGGGATCTCTCTGTACTTTGTTCCGTTCATCTTTCCCTCTGTCCTGACTTGTCTCCCAGTCCCTGCAGCTGAAAAATATCCATACAGCATGATGCTGCCACCACCATGCTTCACCGTAGGGATGGTGCCAGGTTTCCTCCAGACATGATGCTGCCACCACCATGCTTCACCGTAGGGATGGTGCCAGGTTTCATCCAGACATGATGCTGCCACCACCATGCTTCACCGTAGGGATGGTGCCAGGTTTCCTCCAGACATGATGCTGCCACCACCATGCTTCACCGTAGGGATGGTGCCAGGTTTCATCCAGACATGACACTTGATATTCAGGCCAAAGAGTTCAATCTTGGTTTCATCAGACCAGAGAATCTTGTTTCTCATGGTCTGAGTTCTTTAGGTGCCTTTTGGCAAACTCCAAGCTGGCTGTCATGTGCCTTTTTACTGAGGAGTGGCTTCCATCTGTCCACTCTACCATAAAGGCCTGATTGGTGGAGTGCTGCAGAGGTGGTTGTCCTTCTCGAAGGTTCTCCCATCTCCACAGAGGAACGCTGGAGCTCTGTCAGAGTGACCATCGGGTTCATTGTTACCTCCCAAACCATAGCCCTTCTCCCGTGATTGCTCAGTTTGCCCGGGCGGCCAGCCCTAGGAAGAGTCTAGTTGAATCCAAACTTCTTCCATTTTAGATTGATGGAGGCCACTGTGTTCTTGGAGACCTTCAATGATGCAGACATTTTTGGTACCCTTCCCCAGATCTGTGCCTCAAAATAATCCTGTCTCGGAGCTCTACAGGCAAATCTTTCAACCTCATGGCTTGATTTTTGCTCTGACATGCACTGTCAACTGTGGGACCTTATATCGACAGGTGTGTGCCTTTCCAAATCATGTCCAATCAATTGAATTTACCGCAGGTGGACTCCAATCAAGTTGCAGAATACATCTCAAGGATGATCAATGGAAAACCGGAATGCATACGAGCTCATTTTCAAGTCTCATAGCAAAGGGTCTGAATACTTATGCTAACATTTCTAAAAAACTGTTTTGGCTTTGTCATTATGGGGTATTGTGATGTCATTATGGGGTATTGTGATGTCATTGTGGGGTGTTGTGATGTCATTGTGGGGTGTTGTGATGTCATTGTGGGGTGTTGTGATGTCATTGTGGGGTGTTGTGATGTCATTGTGGGGTGTTGTGATGTCATTGTGGGGTGTTGTGATGTCATTATGGGGTATTGTGATGTCATTATGGGGTATTGTGATGTCATTATGGGGTATTGTGTTTAGACTGAGGGACAAATGATTCAATCCATTTTAGAACAAGGCTGTAACGTAACCAAAGGTGGAAACAGGGAAGGGGTTTGAATACTTTCCCAAGGCACTGTGTAGTCTGTATGCTCATAGTTCTTATGAATCACACCTTCCCTGACACATACAACACTCCTCACGTCACACCAGACGTCTGCTCTATCAGTTTATAAATGTCTCAACTCTTCAGACGTCAGTCGACATCCTCGTCATGTGACATCTGTTGGCTTTGCAGAGAATGTTGCTGAGTACGGGTGTAGCGTTTTGGGTATGTTGTTGACGGCAGTTTTTAATTAGGCTGCTGTTATTACCCTCACGAGACTCTGGTTAGTTTATATCTTGTCTTCCCATCTGAAAAAGTTCAGAACAGTTCCTTCATGCATTAGGACATTTTATGGTGTTTTTGTTCTTTGACAAGGGTTCTTTCGGCTGTTTGTGCACAAGACATTTTTTCTCTCTTTCTCTCTGCAAGACCAAGTCAAAGAGAAGTTTGGTTCATCGAGGAATCACCGCCTTGCAACTTTTTTTGACTTGAGAAATAATGCACATATTTAGTGTTGGATGTAAAATTGGACGACTGTGTTCTCCACGTCAAAATTATTATCATTTTTTTTCCCTTGAGTTAGATTCATAGATTTTAATTCGGACTATTTTGAGGAATAGTCAGAATATACTGGCTACGGCGTCTCTAGATGGACAAACAGTACTAGTGCCGTTTTCCCCCCTCATTTTTCAAGTGACGGTCTTTTTAAGGGAGTATGGAGCTCGTTCGGTTGGCGTAGATGAGGTCCTCGGCGCCAACCGAACCAAAGCACGCCGGAAGGCTTTAGCCGGTTAACACCGGAAACAGCAACTCATTATGCGTAGTATTCACTTAAGACTTAAAACACAGGCCTGTGTTTCAACCTCTCCAATGGCTCTTCTCATCTCTCTCTGGGTAGAGGAACATGAGAGTTTTAACGAGGTCTAGACCACTAAATCAATTTAATTCCTGAAATGGCTGAGCGGAAAACAGGCCACACGGCTGGGACATAAAAGCCTTTCTTTCTCTCTGTGGTTGGTTGAGACTCACTCAGACACATTGTCAACCAGAGACCTTTTAAGCCAATCATTGTTTCTCTGTACGGTACTATGTAGTCAGTATGCTTTGTTGGTCATTGGTTCTCTGTACAGCACTACTAACACTCACACCAGGGGTACTCAACCAGATACTGTTAACACTCACACCAGGGGTACTTAACCAGCACACCAGCACACCAGGGGTACTCAACCAGCCACTATTAACACTCACACCAGGGGTACTTAACCAGCACACCAGGGGTACTTAACCAGCACACCAGGGGTACTCAACCAGCCACTATTAACACTCACACCAGGGGTACTCAACCAGCACACCAGGGGTACTCAACCAGATACTGGTACTCACACCAGGGGTACTTAACCAGCACACCAGGGGTACTTAACCAGCACACCAGGGGTACTCAACCAGCCACTATTAACACTCACACCAGGGGTACTCAACCAGCACACCAGGGGTACTCAACCAGATACTGGTACTCACACCAGGGGTACTCAACCTGCCACTATTAACACTCCCACCAGGGGTACTCAACCAGATACTATTAACACTCACACCAGGGGTACTCAACCAGCACACCAGGGGTATTCAACCAGCCACTATTAACACTCACACCAGGGGTACTCAACCAGCACACCAGGGGTACTCAACCAGATACTACTAACACTCACACCAGAGGTACTCAACCAGATACTGTTAACACTCACACCAGGGGTACTCAACCAGCACACCAGGGGTGCTCAACCAGATACTATTAACACTCCCACCAGGGGTACTCAACCAGCCACTATTAACACTCACACCAGGGGTACTCAACCAGATACTCAACCAGCCACTGTTAACACTCACACCAGGAATACTCAACCAGCACACCAGGGGTATTCAACCAGATACTATTAACACTCCCACCAGGGGTACTCAACCAGCCACTATTAACACTCACACCAGGGGTACTCAACCAGATACTCAACCAGCCACTATTAACACTCACACCAGGGGTACTCAACCAGCTCCTATAAACACTCACACCAGGGGTACTTAACCAGCCACTATTAACACTCACACCAGAGGTACTCAACCAGCCACTATTAACACTCACACCAGGGGTACTTAACCAGCCACTATTAACACTCACACCAGGGGTACTCAACCAGCTCCTATTAACACTCACACCAGGGGTACTTAACCAGCCACTATTAACACTCACACCAGAGGTACTCAACCAGCCACTATTAACACTCACACCAGAGGTACTCAACCAGCCACTATTAACACTCACACCAGGGGTACTCAACCAGATACTATTAACACTCACACCAGGGGTACTCAACCAGATACTACTAACACTCACACCAGAGGTACTCAACCAGATACTCAACCAGCCACTGTTAACACTCACACCAGGGGTACTCAACCAGCCACTGTTAACACTCACACCAGGGGTACTCAACCAGATACTACTAACATTCACACCAGGGGTACTCAACCAGCCACTGTTAACATTCACACCAGGGGTACTCAACCAGCACACCAGGTGTACTCAACCAGCCACTATTAACACTCACACCAGGGGTACTCAACCAGCACACCAGGGGTATTCAACCAGCCACTATTAACACTCACACCAGGGGTACTCAACCAGCTCCTATTAACACTCACACCAGGGGTACTCAACCAGCACACCAGGGGTACTCAACCAGCCACTATTAACACTCACACCAGGGGTACTCAACCAGCCACTGTTAACACTCACACCAGGGGTACTCAACCAGATACTGTTAACACTCACACCAGGGGTACTCAACCAGCACACCAGGGGTACTCAACCAGCCACTATTAACACTCACACCAGGGGTACTCAACCAGATACTGTTAACACTCACACCAGGGGTACTCAACCAGCACACCAGGGGTACTCAACCAGCCACTACTAACACTCACACCAGGGGTACTCAACCAGCACACCAGGGGTACTCAACCAGCTCCTATTAACACTCACACCAGGGGTACTTAACCAGCCACTACTAACACTCACACCAGGGGTACTCAACCAGATACTACTAACACTCACACCAGGGGTACTCAACCAGCACACCAGGGGTACTCAACCAGCCACTATTAACACTCACACCAGGGGTACTCAACCAGCCACTATTAACACTCCCACCAGGGGTACTCAACCAGATACTCAACCAGCCACTGTTAACACTCACACCAGGGGTACTCAACCAGCCACTATTAACACTCCCACCAGGGGTACTCAACCAGCCACTGTTAACACTCACACCAGGGGTACTCAACCAGCCACTATTAACACTCACACCAGGGGTACTCAAGCAGCCACTAACACTCACACCAGGGGTACTCAACCAGCACACCAGGCGTACTCAACCAGCCACTATTAACACTCACACCAGGGGTAGTCAACCAGCACACCAGGGGTACTCAACCAGATACTATTAACACTCACACCAGGGGTACTCAACCAGCTCCTATTAACACTCACACCAGGGGTACTCAACCAGCTCCTATTAACACTCACACCAGGGGTACTCAACCAGCTCCTATTAACACTCACACCAGGGGTACTCAACCAGCTCCTATTAACACTCACACCAGGGGTACTCAACCAGCACACCAGGGGTACTCAACCAGCCACTATTAACACTCACACCAGGGGTACTCAACCAGATACTGTTAACACTCACACCAGGGGTACTCAACCAGCACACCAGGGGTACTCAACCAGCCACTACTAACACTCACACCAGGGGTACTCAACCAGCACACCAGGGGTACTCAACCAGCTCCTATTAACACTCACACCAGGGGTACTTAACCAGCCACTACTAACACTCACACCAGGGGTACTCAACCAGATACTACTAACACTCACACCAGGGGTACTCAACCAGCACACCAGGGGTACTCAACCAGCCACTATTAACACTCACACCAGGGGTACTCAACCAGCCACTATTAACACTCCCACCAGGGGTACTCAACCAGATACTCAACCAGCCACTGTTAACACTCACACCAGGGGTACTCAACCAGCCACTATTAACACTCCCACCAGGGGTACT
Organism: Oncorhynchus kisutch; assembly: GCF_002021735.2. NCBI lineage: Eukaryota > Metazoa > Chordata > Actinopteri > Salmoniformes > Salmonidae > Oncorhynchus > Oncorhynchus kisutch. The sequence goes on from NW_022265933.1 coordinate 78,129, forward strand.
CAACCAGCCACTGTTAACACTCACACCAGGGGTACTCAACCAGCCACTATTAACACTCACACCAGGGGTACTCAAGCAGCCACTAACACTCACACCAGGGGTACTCAACCAGCACACCAGGCGTACTCAACCAGCCACTATTAACACTCACACCAGGGGTAGTCAACCAGCACACCAGGGGTACTCAACCAGATACTATTAACACTCACACCAGGGGTACTCAACCAGCTCCTATTAACACTCACACCAGGGGTACTCAACCAGCTCCTATTAACACTCACACCAGGGGTACTCAACCAGCTCCTATTAACACTCACACCAGGGGTACTCAACCAGCTCCTATTAACACTCACACCAGGGGTACTCAACCAGCTCCTATTAACACTCACACCAGGGGTACTTAACCAGCCACTATTAACACTCACACCAGGGGTACTCAACCAGCACACCAGGGGTACTCAACCAGATACTATTAATCCCCCAAAACTGTTCACATCCCTCTTGTTTGGCGGAAAGAAAATGTGACACTTTCAAAGCTAATTTCCTCCAATTCAACACACTGTCAAAGCTAATTTCCTGCAATTCAACACACTTTGTCCACTGGTGGGACTATCTGTTCAGTGTTGTAATATCCCCCCCCCGCCGTCTCTTTCCAGCCTGCGCTGCCCTCTGCCACGTGTCTCTCTCTGCTCGTCGTCTTGGATATCCTGCAGTCCAGAGGTGAAGGATATGGATCCTATGGAGTGTCCGCTGTGTTTGGAGCCGCTGGAGACAGACGATGCCAACTTCTTTCCCTGCACCTGCGGCTACCAGATCTGTCGCTTCTGCTGGCACCGCATCCGCACAGACGAGAACGGCCTCTGCCCTGCCTGCAGAAAGGTAGTCTACCCTGGTCTACCCCATATCCTACCCTAAACACTACCCTAGTCTACTCCCTACCCCATATCCTACCCTAAACACCACCCTAGTCTAACCCTACCCCATATCCTACCCTAAACCCTACCCTAGTCTACCCCTACCACATATCCTACCCTAGTCTAACCCTACCCTAAATCCTAGTCTAACTCCTACTCCATATCCTACCCAAAACCCTACCCTAGTCAAACCCTACCTCATATCCTACCCTATACCTTACCCTAGTCTAATCCCTACCTCATATACTACCCTATACCTTACCCTAGTCTAACCCCTACCCCATATCCTACCCTAGTCTAACCCCTACCCCATATCCTACCCTAGTCTAACCCCTACCCCATATCCTAACCTACCTCCTACCCTAGTCTAACCCCTACCCTAAACCCTAGTCTAACCCCTACCCTAAACCCTAGTCTAACCCCTACCCTAAACCCTAGTCTAACCCCTACCCTAAACCCTAGTCTAACCCCTACGCTAAACCCTAGTCTAACCCCTACGCTAAACCCTAGTCTAACCCCTACCCCATATCCTACCCTAAACCCTAGTCTAACCCCTACCCCATATCCTACCCTAAACCTTACCTAGTCTACCCCCTACCCCATATCCTACCCTAAACCCTACCCTAGTCTAACTCCCTACCCCATATCCTTTCTTACCTTAAACCCTACCCTAGTCTAACCCTTACCCTAAACCCTAGTCTAACCCCTACTTCATATCCTACCCTAAACCCTAGTCTAAGCCTACCCCGTATCCTACCCTAGTCTACCCCCCTACCCTAGGATTCCCCAACTGGTGGTCCGCGGGCCAAATCTGACCTGCAAGTAATATTATTTGGTCCCCCAAAGCCGCCAAATGATTTAATAATAAACCCGAGATTCAACAAGTGCCAAATGTAATTTTCTAAGAAGGAAGTTGCCTAAAATAATGCAGAAGTTACATTTTAACTTCCTTCGTGTTGAGAGAGAATACAGGAGACGGCGAGCTGATAAACAGGCCAGCGGACCGTTTCAGTGGTGCTGAAACGTGAACTCTGCAACCGCAGCGCAATCAATAGGTGGACAGCGCTTGGTGCTGAAAATTATAGCTACCTTGTTATATTAGGTCTATATAAAATAACTTAACTGGCTATGAGGCTTCACAGCATCTTTCACAATAGAAAAATAATAGCCTGCTCTGGGAACAACAGGAAACTGGGGAATAGCCTGCTCTGGGAACAACAGGAAACTGGGGAATAGCCTGCTCTGGGAACAACAGGAAACTGGGGAATAGCCTGCTCTGGGAACAACAGGAACTGGGAATAGCCTGCTCTGGGAACAACAGGAAACTGGGGAATAGCCTGCTCTGGGAACAACAGGAAACTGGGGAATAGCCTGCTCTGGGAACAACAGGAAACTGGGGAATAGCCTGCTCTGGGAACAACAGGAAACTGGGGAATAGCCTGCTCTGGGAACAACAGGAAACTGGGGAATAGCCTGCTCTGGGAACAACAGGAAACTGGGGAATAGCCTGCTCTGGGAACAACAGGAAACTGGGGAATAGCCTGCTCTGGGAACAACAGGAAACTGGGGAATAGCCTGCTCTGGGAACAACAGGAAACTGGGGAATAGCCTGCTCTGGGAACAACAGGAAACTGGGGAATAGCCTGCTCTGGGAACAACAGGAAACTGGGGAATAGCCTGCTCTGGGAACAACAGGAAACTGGGGAATAGCCTGCTCTGGGAACAACAGGAAACTGGGGAATAGCCTGCTCTGGGAACAACAGGAAACTGGGGAATAGCCTGCTCTGGGAACAACAGGAAACCGGGGAATAGCCCCCTCTCGGAACAACAGGAAACTGGGGAATAGCCTGCTCTGGGAACAACAGGAAACCGGGGAATCTTGGGAAAGTTCGGGGGCGGTGTAACGTGCTGCCTCTCTGCCTACAGCTTTACACAGAGGTGTACAAATACTTGTCCTTTTATCTAACACATCCCTCTCTCTCCTGTCTCTCTAACAGCCTTACCCAGAGGCCTCAGCGGTGTACAGACCCCTCTCTCTTCTGTCTCTGTACCAGCCTTACCCAGAGGACTCAGCGGTGTACAGACCCCTTTCCTTTTATCTAACAAACCCCCTCTCTCTCCTGTCTCTCTAACAGCCTTACCCAGAAGACTCCGCAGTCTACAAACCCCTCTCTCTCCTGTCTCTGTAACAGCCTTACCCAGAAGACTCCGCAGTCTACAAACCCCTCTCTCTCCTGTCTCTGTAACAGCCTTACCCAGAAGACTCCGCAGTCTACAAACCCCTCTCTCTCCTGTCTCTGTAACAGCCTTACCCAGAAGACTCCGCAGTCTACAAACCCCTCTCTCTCCTGTCTCTGTAACAGCCTTACCCAGAAGACTCAGCAGTCTACAAACCCCTCTCTCTCCTGTCTCTGTACCAGCCTTACCCAGAAGACTCCGCAGTCTACAAACCCCTCTCTCTCCTGTCTCTGTAACAGCCTTACCCAGAAGACTCAGCAGTCTACAAACCCCTCTCTCTCCTGTCTCTGTAACAGCCTTACCCAGAGAACCCAGCGGTCTACAACCCCCTGTCAGCGGAGGAGCTGCAGAGGATAAAGAATGAGAAGAAGGCCAAACAGGTGGAGAAGAAACAGAAGACGACAGAAAACAGGAAGCACCTGGCCAGCGTCAGGGTGGTGCAGAGAAACCTGGTGTTTCTAGTGGGACTGTCACAGAGACTGGCCGACCCCGAGGTAGGAACACAGAGACACACCCGGAGATCTGAGAATAACACTCCTAAAAACAACACAGAGAGAATATTTGTTCATTATCGTCGTCATCAATGACTGCTGTGAGATTATCCTTCCTTTCCTTCCCTGCTTCCTGTAAATTAACTTAATGAATGAAGGAGGGAGAGGGAAGGAGGGAGGGATGAGGAGGGAAGGAGGGAGAGAGGAGGAGGGAGGGGGGGAGGAGGAGAGAGGGAGGGAGAGAAAGAGGGAGGGAGGAAGAGAGGGAGGAAGAGAGGGAGGGAGAGAGGGAGGGAGGGAGGGAGAGAGAGAGGGAGAGAAAGAGGGAGAGAGAGAGGGAGAGAAAGAGGGAGAGAAAGAGGGAGGGAGAGGGAAGGAGGGAGGGAAAGAGGGAGAGAGAGAGAGGGAAGGAGGGAGGGAGGGAGGGAAAGAGGGAGGGAGAGGGAAGGAGGGAGGGAGGGAGGGGGAAGGAGAGGGAGGGGGAAGGAGAGGGAGGGGGAAGGAGAGGGAGGGAGGGAGGGGGAAGGAGAGGGAGGGAGGGAGAGGGAGGGAAGGAGGGGGAGGGAAGGAGAGAGGGAGGGAGGGGGAAGGAGAGGGGAGAGAGAGAGGGAGAGGTTGACTCAGTCAGCTCTGATGGTAACTCTGGAGGCAGTGGAGTGTGATATAATATGCAGAGGATGAGATTATAGGGCAAAGCTAGTTTATAATGGAAAGTAATTAAATGACTACCCAGACTATTGACATTCCTAACCCCCCCCCCTCTTTACACCGATGCTACTCTCTGTTGTTGTCATCTATGCATAGTCACTTTAATATCTCTACCTACATGTACATACTACCTTAACTAACCGGTGCCCCGGCACATTGACTCTGTATCAGTACCCCCCTGTATATAGCCTCCACATTGACTCTGTATCAGTACCCCCCTGTATATAGCCTCCACATTGACTCTGTATCAGTACCCCCCTGTATATAGCCTCCACATTGACTCTGTATCAGTACCCCCCTGTATATAGCCTCCACATTGACTCTGTATCAGTACCCCCCTGTATATAGCCTCCACATTGACTCTGTATCAGTACCCCCTGTATATAGCCTCCACATTGACTCTGTATCAGTACCCCCCTGTATATAGCCTCCACATTGACTCTGTATCAGTACCCCCCTGTATATAGCCTCCACATTGACTCTGTATCAGTACCCCCCTGTATATAGCCTCCACATTGACTCTGTATCAGTACCCCCCTGTATATAGCCTCCACATTGACTCTGTACCGGTACCCCCTGTATATAGCCTCCACATTGACTCTGTATCAGTACCCCCCTGTATATAGCCTCCACATTGACTCTGTACCGGTACCCCCTGTATATAGCCTCCACATTGACTCTGTATCAGTACCCCCCTGTATATAGCCTCCACATTGACTCTGTATCAGTACCCCCCTGTATATAGCCTCCACATTGACTCTGTATCAGTACCCCCCTGTATATAGCCTCCACATTGACTCTGTATCAGTACCCCCCTGTATATAGCCTCCACATTGACTCTGTATCAGTACCCCCCTGTATATAGCCTCCACATTGACTCTGTATCAGTACCCCCCTGTATATAGCCTCCACATTGACTCTGTATCAGTACCCCCCTGTATATAGCCTCCACATTGACTCTGTATCAGTACCCCCCTGTATATAGCCTCCACATTGACTCTGTATCAGTACCCCCCTGTATATAGCCTCCACATTGACTCTGTATCAGTACCCCCCTGTATATAGCCTCCACATTGACTCTGTATCAGTACCCCCTGTATATAGCCTCCACATTGACTCTGTACCGGTACCCCCTGTATATAGTCTCCACACTGACTCTGTACCAGTACCCCCCTGTATATAGCCTCCACATTGACTCTGTACCAGTACCCCCTGTATATAGCCTCCACATTGACTCTGTACCAGTACCCCCTGTATATAACCTCCACATTGACTCTGTACCAGTACCCCCTGTATATAACCTCCACATTGACTCTGTACCAGTACCCCCTGTATATAGCCTCCACATTGACTCTGTACCAGTACCCCCTGTATATAGCCTCACTATTGTTATTTTACTGCTGGTCTTTAATTACTTGTTACATTTATTTCTTATTCTTATCTGTATTTTTTAAACTGCGTTGTTTGTTCGGGACTCGTAAGTATTTCAGTGTAAGGTCGTATTCACCACATGTGAAAAATCCAATTTGATTTAAAGTAAGGCTTGTGGGTAATATGCTTTGTATCCCCACTGGGGGTATAAATGACCCAGGAATATTTCATCACTAAACCTCATGTAGAATCACACTAGTTGGTGATTTATTCAGTGTTGTGAAAAGCTCCATTAGCAGAAAGCTGGAGCAGTTTCCTCTGTAGTATAATGTACAACAGAAGGGTTTTGGTGAACCCAACAACACAAGAATAAAAGACCTTGTCTAAAATCTCTAGGGGGGGAAAATAGCCGGTTTGTCTGGAATCTGGTTTGTCTGGAATCTGGTTTGTCTGGAATCTGGTTTGTCTGGAATCTGGTTTACTAGCTATTTGGTCTATTTGGCTTCTAGGCATCAGCCTTTCTGTTGGCTAATTTCCCACACAACAACAACAACATATGTACAGGACAACAACAACGGCGTGTTCTGACGTGGTCCCGGATGATCGTCATAGCAACAACCCTCCACACAAATAGACAGGACACCAATATTCATCTGTTCACAGAAAAAAAAAATTATGTGTCTATGAAGTGTCAGGAAGATACTGAGTTTACAATGCTGTTGGAATTGGACATGAAGTGTCAGGAGGATACTGAGTTTACAATGCTGTTGGAATTGGAAGTGTAGGAAAGATACTGAGTTTACAATGCTGTTGGAATTGAACATGAAGTGTCGGGAGGATACTGAGTTTACAATGCTGTTGGAATTGGAAGTGTCAGGAAGATACTGAGATTACAATGCTGTTGGAAGTGGACATGACCACACCTTTCTGATGTCATAACCTTTTCACGGTTCAACCCCGTCTGCTCACGTGCACTCTGCTGTTTGTACGCACACGACCAGCAACATTTTCCCCGTGTCTGTCCTCGCTGTCCTCGTTTGATTTATCACACAGCTGCTACTGCCAATGGTTTCACTCAGTCTTTAAGGGCGAGAGAGAGGAGGGAGGGAGGGAGCATTGGTCAAACAAAGGCTGCAAAGAGATGTCTTGAGCTCTGGTCGAAGTGGACGGAGAGTGACCAGAATGTCAAAACTATTGTCGCCCAGCGGCTCGGGCCACAGAAACCACCAACACAACCAACCACTTCCCTCTTTTACCCCTCTCACTACCCTGGACTCCTTCCACAGAAACCACCAACATAACGGATCAGAAACCTCCTCACTGCGGATCAGAAACCTCCTCACTACGGATCAGAAACCTCCTCACTGCGGATCAGAAACCTCCTCACTGCGGATAGGAAAAAAGTTTTTCTTGAAATGTGAAGCATCAGCCTTTTCCCCTCCTAGTTCTGTGATGTCATTTACTCCCAACAGGAAGTAGTAACAACATGCTTCGATGTACAGTAACGGTTTCATGTTCATTCTGGTTTAATAATGTATAAATACAGGCCTAAGTTGATATCCCATATTTTCCTTGCTAAAAAAAAAAACGCGATACCAATAACCGATATTTAAACTTTTAGCCTTTTAAGTTAAATAGTTAGACCTCTGCGTCCATGTGTGTGTGTGTTAAGGCACTGCAGTCCCTGGTTCGAATCCAGGCTGTATCACATCCGGCCTTGTTTGGGAGTCTCATAGGGCGGCGCACAAGTGGCCTGGGTAGGCCGTCATTGTGAATTAGAATTTGTTCTTAACTGACTTGCCTGGTTAAATGAAGGTTACACACACACACACCACACTGAACAAAACATTGTTTTGTTGTCATTGTTGTCATTTACCCCATTACCAGTAAAACATCATCAAAACCTGTTTCTTTCACTTACTGCGTCGTTACGTCATGTCGTTATGTCATGTCTTTATGTCACGTCGTTATGTCACGTCGTTATGTCACGTCACGAGACACGCCCCTGCGTCGGCATGGCGTCAACGCAACACGCCCCTGCGTAGGCATGACGTCAACGCGACACGCCCCTGCGTAGGCATGACGTCAACGCGACACACCCCTGCGTCGGCATGACGCACTGCAATGTTTATAGACTGTTAATCTGATAACCACTAGACTCAAACCAGGGAAGAAAGTCATGGAAATTATGTTCTCCTTCTGACTTCTGACTGTTTTGGAGCGTAATTGACTGTTGTAACATGATTATAACAGTTAATGTTTTGATGTGTAGACTAAACTACATTTCCCAACAGCCCCTCTGTTTTCTCCGTCCGTCCCAGATTCTAAAGAGACCCGAGTATTTTGTGAAGTTTGGGAAGGTCCATAAAGTAGTCATCAACAACAGCACCTCATACGCCGGCTCACAGGTATGAGGGGGGGTGGGAACGTCCTAGTGGGCGAGGATGATTGACAGTAATGTTGTAGTTTAAATTGATGGCGTTTGGTTGGTTGATGGAGTGCATTAGAAATGTATTACTAACACAATATAATAACACCAGTACAATGGAAATACATAAAGTACATTGATTGATTAACACATTGATTGATCCATTGATTGTCTTGGTCTTGTCCCCCCAAGGGTCCCAGTGCCAGTGCCTATGTCACTTACATCCGCTCAGAAGACGCCCTCAGAGCAATACAGTGTGTCAACAACCTAGTAGTAGACGGCAGAACACTGAAGGTAAGTTTGGGAAAATATACCACGGTATGTACATCTAGTCTGGGCACAGGACAAAACCATAAGCATCTCTAGTCTGGGCACAGGACAAAACCATAAGCATCTCTAGTCTGGGCACAGGACAAAACAATAAGCATCTCTAGTCTGGGCACAGGACAAAACAATAAGCATCTCTAGTCTGGGCACAGGACAAAACAATAAGCATCTCTAGTCTGGGCACAGGACAAAACAATAAGCATCTCCATATTAGATTAACATTTGAAATGTCCGCTTCTCTGATGTCAATTTCTACACCTTTCACACAGGATTTATTGTGTGTTGGCTGTAATAACAATTGTGTGATGTTTTTAAATCTTCTTTTCAAACAGCCCCATTTTTTCTTTTTCTTGTCGGCATTCACCTTTTTAATATAGCCACTGCTTAGCCGGCAAGGAGAAAGAGACGTTCAACTTGGACCCTGTTGTTGGTATCGTTGTCATGGTGAATAAAAAGTGTTGTCAGATATGTTCTGGTAATTATATGAGCTGGCTAGCCAGCTGGATAGCTAGCTAACAAGATAAAAAGCATTGTCTATAAAAGTTGCTTTTAGTTAACATATCCTGAATACATTTTTAAACCGATTTCTATATGGGTGCGAAAAAATATCGTGTAGCATTGTTGGTTGGGCCAGACTGGCCCGAAACGTCTCGCCCAGACGGGTTGGGCCAGACTGGCCCGAAACGTCTCGCCCAGACGGGTTGGGCCAGACTGGCCCGAAACGTCTCGTCCAGACGGGTTGGGCCAGACTGGCCCGAAACGTCTCGTCCAGACGGGTTGGGCCAGACTGGCCCGAGATGTCGTCGTGCCATTTGTGTTTATACTTTTTCATAATGACAAGTTTGATATCAGACAACAACAATAGAATGTCCGTGATTGAATGCCAAAGCAGGTAAGAGGAGAGGTTTATCCTGAGGCTTTAGCGACTTTTCATCTCGGTTTGAAAAGGGGTTTAACTTGAACTTGACTAAATGAAGGCGTTTCTCTTTTCTACTCGTTCAATCAATCCCTGTCTTGGGGAATTATTGCCAAGCGTGTTGTACATGTGGATATCTCGTGCATAGTTTGACCTAACGAACTGTCGTTGTGTTCTACGGGCTTCTTTAGGGACGACGAAATACTGCAGCTAACGAGCTGTCGTTGTGTTCTACGGGCTTCCTTAGGGACGACGAAATACTGCAGCTAACGAGCTGTCGTTGTTCTACGGGCTTCTTTAGGGACGCCGAAATACTGCAGCTAACGAACTGTCGTTGTTCTACAGGCTTCTTTAGGGACGACAAAGTACTGCAGCTAACGAGCTGTCGTTGTGTTCTACAGGCTTCCTTAGGGACGACGAAATACTGCAGCTACTTTCTGAAGAGCATGGGGTGTCCCAAACCTGACTGCATGTATCTACACGAGCTGGGGGACGATGCGGCCAGCTTCACTAAAGAGGAGATGCAGGTAAGATGACCAATTTCAATACTTAGGAAAGGAAACCCTGCTATCTCCTACCTCCTTCTCAAAACACATTGTGGGAAGGTTTGAGGGACCTGGGAACTTCTCCTCCAATAATGCTTGAGAAGGAGACGAATAGATGGGATGCGATGAACTAGGAGAATTGAAATGGAGTCCCAAGATTGTAGTGGTGTTGACGTCACAGCAGGTTTTTATCTTCCTAACGTGATCCTTTGTGTTGCTCTGTGTCGTCTGTCAGGCAGGGAAGCATCAAGAGTATGAGCAGAGGCTGTTACAGGATCTGTACCAGAACCCCAGCTTTACCACCCAGACCTCAGGAGGGGAGACGACCAAGAGCTCTAAACCCAGCTCTTTGCAGAGGTAGGCTAAGAGCTCTAAACCCTGCTCTTTACAGAGGTAGGCTAAGAGCTCTAAACCCTGCTCTTTACAGAGGTAGGCTAAGAGCTCTAAACCCTGCTCTTTACAGAGGTAGGCTAAGGGCTCTAAACCCTGCTCTTTATAGAGGTAGGCTAAGGGCTCTAAACCCTGCTCTTTACAGAGTTAGGCTAAGAGCTCTAAACCTTTACAGAGGCAGGCTAAGAGCTCTAAACCTTTACAGAGGTAGGCTAAGAGCTCTAAACCTTTACAGAGGCAGGCTAAGGACTCTAAACCCTGCTCTTTACAGAGGTAGGCTAAGAGCTCTAAACCTTTACAGAGGTAGGCTAAGAGCTCTAAACCCTGCTCTTTACAGAGGTAGGCTAAGCGCTCTAAACCTTGCTCTTTACAGAGGTAGGCTAAGCGCTCTAAACCTTGCTCTTTACAGAGGTAGGCTAAGAGCTCTAAACCCTGCTCTTTACAGAGGTAGGCTAAGAGCTCTAAACCTTTACAGAGGTAGGCTCAGAGCTCTAAACCCTGCTCTTTACAGAGGTAGGCTAAGGGCTCTAAACCCTGCTCTTTACAGAGGTAGGCTAAGCGCTCTAAACCCTGCTCTTTACAGAGGTAGGCTAAGAGCTCTAAACCCTGCTCTTTACAGAGGTAGGCCAAGAGCTCTAAACCCTGCTCTTTACAGAGGTAGGCCAAGAGCTCTAAACCCTGCTCTTTACAGAGGTAGGCCAAGAGCTCTAAACCCTGCTCTTTACAGAGGTAGGCCAAGAGCTCTAGACCCTGCTCTTTACAGAGGTAGGCTAAGAGCTCTAGACCCTGCTCTTTACAGAGGTAGGCTAAGAGCTCTAGACCCTGCTCTTTACAGAGGTAGGCTAAGAGCTCTAGACCCTGCTCTTTACAGAGGTAGGCTAAGAGCTCTAGACCCTGCTCTTTACAGAGGTAGGCTAAGAGCTCTAAACCCTGCTCTTTACAGAGGTAGGCTAAGGGCTCTAAACCTTTACAGAGGCAGGCTAAGAGCTCTAAACCCTGCTCTTTACAGAGGTAGGCTAAGCGCTCTAAACCTTTACAGAGGTAGGCTAAGAGCTCTAAACCCTGCTCTTTACAGAGGTAGGCTAAGAGCTCTAAACCCTGCTCTTTACAGAGGTAGGCTAAGAGCTCTAAACCCTGCTCTTTACAGAGGTAGGCTAAGAGCTCTAAACCTTTACAGAGGTAGGCTAAGAGCTCTAAACCTTTACAGAGGTAGGCTAAGAGCTCTAAACCTTTACAGAGGTAGCCTCAGAGCTCTAAACCCTGCTCTTTACAGAGGTAGGCTAAGAGCTCTAAACCTTTACAGAGGTAGGCTCAGAGCTCTAAACCTTTACAGAGGTAGGCTAAGAGCTCTAGACCCTGCTCTTTACAGAGGTAGGCTAGGAGCTCTAAACCCTGCTCTTTACAGAGGTAGGCTAGGAGCTCTAAACCCTGCTCTTTACAGAGGTAGGCTAGGAGCTCTAAACCCTGCTCTTTACAGAGGTAGGCTAAGAGCTCTAAACCCTGCTCTTTACAGAGGTAGGCTAAGCTCTTTAGAGGTAAACACTATCCTGGAATCCATTTTGATACCTGACACTTGACTGATGTCTTTTGAAGAGCTGAGATCGACTCGTGTTACATTCGTCTCCCTTCTCTTCCCCCCAGTTACTCACTATTCCTTCTTTCTCTCTTCTTCCTTCCCCCTTCCCGCTCTCTCCCCTTCTCTACAGATCCAACAGTAACAACAGTCATGGACAAGACGTGTGGCCAACGTTACAACCCACGGGGACGACGACCAATGGTCTATCGGAGCACAGTAAGAGCCCACCGCTGAACGGTGGCGGCTTGGACTCTGAACACATGACACCGGACGGACCAGAACGTGACGTTGGCCACATGACACCGGACGGACCAGAACGTGACCTTGGCCTGGGCTCTGTGACTGGCCTCTCGCCCTTCTCCTCAGCCGTGACCCCCCAAGGTAAAATGGCGGTACACACTTCACTCAAACAATTTTGAGTAGCTAAAATGTTGCACGGCGCTGGTCTACGGCGCTCCATCGCTCCGTTTGTGTGTATCAGTCTTTAACAACCATCCACTGACATGAACTCCCCAACCATTTTACACACAGCTTCTTATCTAAAGGCGCCATTGAAATGTTTTCACACAAAGAACAATGACTGACATGAGAAGTAGAATTTTACTGGTTATCTCTACTGGTTACTCTGCTGTTCTCTCTCGTCTACTGGTGTGGCTGTTCTCTCTCGTCTACTGGTGTGGCTGTTCTCTCTCGTCTACTGGTGTGGGCTGTTCTCTCTCGTCTACTGGTGTGGCTGTTCTCTCGTCTACTGGTGTGGCTGTTCTCTCTCGTCTACTGGTGTGGCTGTTCTCTCTCGTCTACTGGTGTGGCTGTTCTCTCTCGTCTACTGGTGTGGCTGTTCTCTCTCGTCTACTGGTGTGGCTGTTCTCTCTCGTCTACTGGTGTGGCTGTTCTCTCTCTCGTCTACTGGTGTGGCTGTTCTCTCTCTCGTCTACTGGTGTGGCTGTTTCTCATCTCGTCTACTGGTGTGGCTGTTCTCTCTCGTCTACTGGTGTGGCTGTTTTCTCTCTCGTCTACTGGTGTGGCTGTTCTCTCTCGTCTACTGGTGTGGCTGTTCTCTCTCGTCTACTGGTGTGGCTGTTCTCTCTCGTCTACTGGTGTGGCTGTTCTCTCTCGTCTACTGGTGTGGCTGTTCTCTCTCGTCTACTGTGTGGCTGTTCTCTCTCGTCTACTGGTGTGGCTGTTCTCTCTCGTCTACTGGTGTGGCTGTTCTCTCTCGTCTACTGGTGTGGCTGTTCTCTCTCGTCTACTGGTGTGGCTGTTCTCTCTCGTCTACTGGTGTGGCTGTTCTCTCTCGTCTACTGGTGTGGCTGTTCTCTCTCGTCTACTGGTGTGGCTGTTCTCTCTCGTCTACTGGCGTGGCTGTTCTCTCTCGTCTACTGGCGTGGCTGTTCTCTCTCTCGTCTACTGGCGTGGCTGTTCTCTCTCTCGTCTACTTGGCGTGGCTGTTCTCTCCTCGTCTACTGGCGTGGCTGTTCTCTCTCTCGTCTACTGGCGTGGCTGTTCTCTCTCGTCTACTGGCGTGGCTGTTCTCTCGTCTACTGGCTTGGCTGTTCTCTCTCGTCTACTGGCGTGGCTGTTCTCTCTCGTCTACTGGCGTGGCTGTTCCCTCTCTCGTCTACTGGCGTGGCTGTTCTCTCTCGTCTACTGGCGTGGCTGTTCTCTCTCGTCTACTGGCGTGGCTGTTCTCTCTCGTCTACTGGCGTGGGCTGTTCTCTCTCGTCTACTGGCGTGGCTGTTCTCTCTCGTCTACTGGCGTGGGCTGTTCTCTCTCGTCTACTGCGTGGCTGTTCTCTCTCTCGCTACTGGCGTGGCTGTTCTCTCTCGTCTACTGGCGTGGCTGTTCTCTCTCGTCTACTGGCGTGGCTGTTCTCTCTCTCTACTGGCGTGGCTGTTCTCTCTCGTCTACTGGCGTGGCTGTTCTCATCTCGTCTACTGGCGTGGCTGTTCTCTCTCGTCTACTGGCGTGGCTGTTCCTCTCGTCTACTGGCGTGGCTGTTCTCTCTCGTCTACTGGCGTGGCTGTTCTCTCTCGTCTACTGGCGTGGCTGTCTCTCTCGTCTACTGGCGTGGCTGTTCTCTCTCGTCTACTGGCGTGGCTGTTCTCTCTCGTCTACTGGCGTGGCTGTTCTCTCTCGTCTACTGGCGTGGCTGTTCTCTCTCGTCTACTGGCGTGGCTGTTCTCTCTCGTCTACTGCGTGGCTGTTCTCTCTCGTCTACTGGCGTGGCTGTTCTCTCTCGTCTACTGGCGTGGCTGTTCTCTCTCGTCTACTGGCGTGGCTGTTCTCTCTCGTCTACTGGCGTGGCTGTTCTCTCTCGTCTACTGGCGTGGCTGTTCTCTCTCGTCTACTGGCGTGGCTGTTCTCTCTCGTCTACTGGCGTGGCTGTTCTCTCTCGTCTACTGGCGTGGCTGTTCTCTCTCGTCTACTGGCGTGGCTGTTCTCTCTCGTCTACTGGCGTGGCTGTTCTCTCTCGTCTACTGGCGTGGCTGTTCTCTCTCGTCTACTGGCGTGGCTGTTCTCTCTCGTCTACTGGCGTGGCTGTTCTCTCTCGTCTACTGGCGTGGCTGTTCTCTCTCGTCTACTGCGTGGCTGTTCTCTCTCGTCTACTGGCGTGGCTGTTCTCTCTCGTCTACTGGCGTGGCTGTTCTCTCCGTCTACTGGCGTGGCTGTTCTCTCTCGTCTACTGGCGTGGCTGTTCTCTCTCGTCTACTGCGTGGCTGTTCTCTCTCGTCTACTGCGTGGCTGTTCTCTCTCGTCTACTGGCGTGGCTGTTTCTCTCTCGTCTACTGCGTGGCTGTTCTCTCTCGTCTACTGGCGTGGCTGTTCTCTCTCGTCTACTGGCGTGGCTGTTCTCTCTCGTCTACTGGCGTGGCTGTTCTCTCTCGTCTACTGGCGTGGCTGCTCTCTCTCGTCTACTGGCGTGGCTGCTCTCTCTCGTCTACTGGCGTGGCTGCTCTCTCTCGTCTACTGGCGTGGCTGCTCTCTCTCGTCTACTGGCGTGGCTGCTATCTCTCGTCTACTGGCGTGGCTGCTATCTCTCGTCTACTGGCGTGGCTGCTATCTCTCGTTTACTGGCGTGGCTGTTATCTGTTATAGCAGCAATGTTCCAACATCTAGTGGAAAGCCTTCCCAGAAGAGTGGAGGCTGTTATAGCAGCAAAGAGGGGACCAACTCCATATTAATGCTCATGGTGATGGAATGACATGTTGGACGAGCAGGTGTCCACATCCTATTGGTAGTGTAATTTAATCTCTGGTCATCCTCTCCACACCATGGTTGTTCTAACAGGGCTGCTGTGTCTTTCAGCCCCAGGGACGCTCTGCCAGACGTCACCAGGGGCAGGGACACACAACATGGGGACTCCTCTGAACGTCACAACCTGGTAAGATGGAGAACATGGGAGAGTTTTCAGGGGCTAGGAAATGTTATGCCAAGATGGTCTTTATTCGACCTTAGACTTGGTAGATGGGAATCTGCAGCTATCTGTTGCTTCCTAGACATCTTGATTGAAAAGCTGTTACACATTGGTCAGTATTATTCTTCATAAAAAAACAACTAATCAGTGTTGGTTTATTCATTCTAATATTATTGTTCTCTCTCTCTCCTCCCTTCTCTCTCTCTCCTCCCTCATCTCTCTCTCCTCCCTCATCTCTCTCTCCTCCCTTCTCTCTCTCTCCTCCCTCATCTCTCTCTCCTCCCTTCTCTCTCTCTCCTCCCTTCTCTCTCTCTCTCCTCCCTCATCTCTCTCTCTCCCTCATCTCTCTCTCCTCCCTTCTCTCTCTCTCCTCCCTTCTCTCTCTCTCTCCTCCTCATCTCTCTCTCCTCCCTTCTCTCTCTCCTCCCTCATCTCTCTCTCCTCCCTTCTCTCTCTCCTCCCTCATCTCTCTCTCCTCCCTCATCTCTCTCTCCTCCCTCATCTCTCTCTCCTCCCTTCTCTCTCTCTCCTCCCTCATCTCTCTCTCCTCCCTCATCTCTCCCTCCTCCCTCATCTCTCTCTCCTCCCTCATCTCTCTCTCTCCTCCCTTCTCTCTCTCTCCTCCCTCATCTCTCTCTCCTCCCTCATCTCTCTCTCCTCCTTCTCTCTCTCTCCTCCCTTCTCTCTCTCTCCTCCCTCATCTCTCTCTCCTCCCTCATCTCTCTCTCCTCCCTTCTCTCTCTCTCCTCCCTTCTCTCTCTCCTCCCTCATCTCTCTCTCCTCCCTTCTCTCTCTCTCCTCCCTTCTCTCTCTCTCCTCCCTCATCTCTCTCTCCTCCCTTCTCTCTCTCTCCTCCCTTCTCTCTCTCTCCTCCCTTCTCTCTCTCTCCTCCCTTCTCTCTCTCTCCTCCCTCATCTCTCTCTCCTCCCTTCTCTCTCTCTCCTCCCTCATCTCTCTCTCCTCCCTTCTCTCTCTCTCCTCCCTTCTCTCTCTCTCCTCCCTTCTCTCTCTCTCCTCCCTTCTCTCTCTCTCCTCCCTCATCTCTCTCTCCTCCCTCATCTCTCTCTCCTCCCTTCTCTCTCTCTCCTCCCTTCTCTCTCTCTCCTCCCTTCTCTCTCTCTCCTCCATCTCTCTCTCCTCCCTTCTCTCTCTCTCCTCCATCTCTCTCTCCTCCCTTCTCTCTCTCTCCTCCCTTCTCTCTCTCTCCTCCATCTCTCTCTCCTCCCTCTCTCTCTCCTCCCTCTCTCTCTCTCCTCCCTCTCTCTCTCTCCTCCCTCATCTCTCTCTCCTCCCTCATCTCTCCCTCCTCCCTCATCTCTCTCTCCTCCCTCATCTCTCTCTCCTCCCTCATCTCTCTCTCCTCCCTTCTCTCTCTCTCCTCCCTCATCTCTCTCTCCTCCCTCATCTCTCTCTCCTCCCTCATCTCTCTCTCCTCCCTCATCTCTCTCTCCTCCCTCATCTCTCTCTCCTCCCTCATCTCTCTCTCCTCCCTCATCTCTCTCTCCTCCCTCATCTCTCTCTCCTCCCTCATCTCTCTCTCCTCCCTCATCTCTCTCTCCTCCCTCATCTCTCTCTCCTCCCTCATCTCTCTCTCTCCTCCCTCATCTCTCTCTCCTCCCTCATCTCTCTCTCCTCCCTCATCTCTCTCTCCTCCCTCATCTCTCTCTCCTCCCTCATCTCTCTCTCCTCCCTCATCTCTCTCTCTCCTCCCTCATCTCTCTCTCCTCCCTTCTCTCTCTCTCCTCCCTCATCTCTCTCTCCTCCCTCATCTCTCTCTCCTCCCTTCTCTCTCTCTCCTCCCTCATCTCTCTCTCCTCCCTCCTCTCTCTCTCCTCCCTCATCTCTCTCTCCTCCCTCATCTCTCTCTCCTCCCTCATCTCTCTCTCCTCCCTCATCTCTCTCTCCTCCCTCATCTCTCTCTCCTCCCTCATCTCTCTCTCCTCCCTCATCTCTCTCTCTCCTCCCTCATCTCTCTCTCCTCCCTCATCTCTCTCTCTCTCTCCTCGCTAATCCCTCCCTCTCTCCCCCTCTCTCTCTCTCTCCCCTCAGCTCCCAGACAGTGACTCTCCGTCGCCCCCTCCTGTCCTCTCCGGCCCTCCTGGTTTCTCCAAAGCCAGCCAAGTGGTTCCCATCAGTGTGACTACCCGGTCTCCCTTTCAGGGGGCTGCCGCCGAGTCCCAGTCTCTGTTCTCAGACAATAGTAACTATCGCCATCCTAACCCCATCCCCAGTAGCCTCCGTGGGTTCCCCAGCACCTCCACACATAACAACCACGACACCTGGCCCACTGCACCCCAACCACACAGCCTCTTCACTTCAGGTACAGTGGGAAATCAATATAAACGACAAGTATATCTTTTTGTATCTGTGTACGTTATAAATGCGAGATCTATACTCTTTTTGATCATGTAATCTAATTGATTTTACTGGGGGTTTGAGAGTCCGGGTGGACAACACTGTCCAAATGTCTAGCCGGTGACGAAGTGGCCCGGCTGCTGTCGCGAGGCGGCCCGGCCACTGTCGCGAGGCGGCCCGGCCACTGTCGCGAGGCGGCCCGGCCACTGTCGCGTGTGTATTAATTATAGGCATTTTAAAAGCTTTTTCAGTTAAATTTGACATCACTGATATCTATCTCTTTCTTCCTCCCTCTCCTCCTCCAGATTCCATCCCAGTATCGTCCTCAACAGACTGGCAGGCAGCCTTCGGCTTCGGCTCATCCAAACAGCAGACGTCAGAAGATGACTTGGGATTCGATCCTTTCGACATCACGCGTAAAGCCCTGGAGGACCTGATAGAGAAGGAGCTCAGCGTTCAGGACAGCCTCCCGTCCCTCTCCATCTCCCCAGGTCCCTTCCCCCCCCACCACCACCACTCACTCCTCTCCTCCGTCGCCACCAAAGCTGCTCCTGGTCCCCCTGGAGAACTGATACCCCGTAACCACTTCTTCTCTGGGCCCATCTCCGGGCTCTCTAGTAATCACTGCTTCTCCCAGATGCATCAACACCACCCTCCACAACGGGCTGTCTATAACTCCTTCAGCTTCCCAGGACAGCCGCCTTCATCATCATCGTCTTCATCACAGACCAGCCGTCACCCCTGGATGACGTCTGCCCCGAACCGAAATAACTTCACGACGCACTTCGGCGGCAACCGTACGGTGTCACAACACGGCAGCTTCCTGGACCTGATGCTGCCCAGTACAGGGCTGGGAGGCATCGCCACGACAGGTAACACATACCATAATAATGTATACAGAGCGTTCAGAAAGTAGGTAACACATACCATAATAATGTATACAGAGCGTTCAGAAAGCAGGTAACACATACCATAATAATGTATACAGAGCGTTCAGAAAGTAGGTAATGCATACCATAATAATGTATACAGAGCGTTCAGAAAGTAGGTAATGCATACCATAATAATGTATACAGAGCGTTCAGAAAGTAGGTAATGCATACCATAATAATGTATACAGAGCGTTCAGAAAGTAGGTAATGCATACCATAATAATGTATACAGAGCGTTCAGAAAGTAGGTAATGCATACCATAATAATGTATACAGAGCGTTCAGAAAGTAGGTAATGCATACCATAATAATGTATACAGAGCGTTCAGAAAGTAGGTAATGCATACCATAATAATGTATACAGAGCGTTCAGAAAGTAGGTAATGCATACCATAATAATGTATACAGAGCGTTCAGAAAGTAGGTAATGCATACCATAATAATGTATACAGAGCGTTCAGAAAGTAGGTAATGCATACCATAATAATGTATACAGAGCGTTCAGAAAGTAGGTAATGCATACCATAATAATGTATACAGAGCGTTCAGAAAGTAGGTAATGCATACCATAATAATGTATACAGAGCGTTCAGAAAGTAGGTAATGCATACCATAATAATGTATACAGAGCGTTCAGAAAGTAGGTAATGCATACCATAATAATGTATACAGAGCGTTCAGAAAGTAGGTAATACATACCATAATAATGTATACAGAGCGTTCAGAAAGTAGGTAATGCATACCATAATAATGTATACAGAGCGTTCAGAAAGTAGGTAATGCATACCATAATAATGTATACAGAGCGTTCAGAAAGTAGGTAATGCATACCATAATAATGTGCATTCAGAAAGTATTCAGACGCCTTGATGTTTTTTTCCACATTTTGTTACGTTACAGGATTAAATAAATGTTTTCCCCTCATCAATCTACCTCACAATACCCCATAATGACATCACAATACCCGATAATGACATCACAATACCCCATAATGACATCACAATACCCCATAATGACATCACAATACCCCATAATGACATCACAATACCCCATAATGACATCACAATACCCCATAATGACATCACAATACCCCATAATGACATCACAATACACCATAATGACATCACAATACACCCTAATGACATCACAATACCCCATAATGACATCACAATACCCCATAATGACATCACAATACCCCATAATGACATCACAATACCCCATAATGACATCACAATACCCCATAATGACATCACAATACCCCATAATGACCTCACAATACCCCATAATGGCCTCACAATACCCCATAATGGCCTCACAATACCCCATAATGGCCTCACAATACCCCATAATGGCCTCACAATACCCCATAATGACATCACAATACCCCATAATGACATCACAATGCCCCATAATGACAAAGCAAAAACGGGATTTTAGAAATGTTTGCTAATTTCTTACATACATATTCTTACATTACATAAGTATTCAGACCCTTTACACAGTACTTTGAGGCATCCTTGGCAGTGATTACAGCCGCGAGTCTTCTTGGGTATTTGCTCCATTCATCTTTCCCTAAATCCTGTCTAGTCTACTAGTCCCTGCCGCTGAAAAACATCCCCACAGCATGATGCTGCCACCACCATGCTTCACCGTAGGGATGGTGCCAGGTTTCCTCCAGACATGATGCTGCCACCACCATGCTTCACCGTAGTGATGGTGCCAGGTTTCCTCCAGACATGATGCTGCCACCACCATGCTTCACCGTAGGGATGGTGCCAGGTTTCCTTTGGCATTCAGGCCAAAGCGTTCAATCTTGGTTTTATAGACCAGAGAATCTTGCTTCTCATGGTCTGAGACTCTTTAGGTGCCTTTTGGGGAAACTCCAAGCGGGCTGTCATGTGCCTTTTACTGAAGAGTGGCTGGCGTCTGGCCACTCCCATTAAGACCTGATTGGTGGAGTGCTTCGGAAAGGTTCTCCCATCTCCCATAACATGATACAGTCCAGACTCCCAGTACAGACTAAGTAGAGAGAGAACACGATACAGTCCAGACTCCCAGTACAGACTAAGTGGAGAGGACTTGGGTATAATGTATAAAATATAGTCAATGAGGACTTCGGAATAATGTATGAAATATCGTCAGTAAGAAGAACTGAAGGATAATGTATTTATTAACTAGTCAGAAGGACTTTGGGATAATGTATGAAATATAGTCAGTGAGAATGACTTGGGGATAATGTATTTAACTAGTCAGAAGGACTTTGGGATAATGTATGAAATATAGTCAGCGAGAATGACTTGGGGATAATGTATGAAATAAACAGTGGTATAGATGCATGTAGTGCTATATACTTAGTCAATAAGCATCCGGGATCCAAGCTGTTTATAATGGGGACATGGAACGCTGCCAGTGGTAGTTATGACTGGGAACAGCTGCCAGTGGTAGTTATGACTGGGAACAGCTGCCAGTGGTAGTTTTGACTGGGAACAGCTGTCCGTGGTAGTTATGACGGGGAACAGCTGCCAGTGGTAGTTATGACTGGGAAAAGCTGCCCGTGGTAGTTATGACTGGGAAAAGCTGCCCGTGGTAGTTATGACTGGGAACAGCTGCCAGTGGTAGTTATGACTGGGAACAGCTGTCAGTGTTTATAATGGAGACATGGAACGCTGCCAGTGGTAGTTATGACTGGGAACAGCTGCCAGTGGTAGTTATGACTGGGAACAGCTGTCAGTGTTTATAATGGAGACATGGAACGCTGCCAGTGGTAGTTATGACTGGGAACAGCTGCCAGTGGTAGTTATGACTGGGAACAGCTGCCCGTGGTAGTTATGACTGGGAAAAGCTGTCAGTGTTTATAATGGAGACATGGAACGCTGCCAGTGGTAGTTATGACTGGGAACAGCTGCCAGTGGTAGTTATGACTGGGAACAGCTGCCAGTGGTAGTTATGACTGGGAACAGCTGCCCGTGGTAGTTATGACTGGGAAAAGCTGTCCGTGTTTATAATGGAGACATGGAACGCTGCCAGTGGTAGTTATGACTGGGAACAGCTGCCCGTGGTAGTTATGACTGGGAACAGCTGCCAGTGGTAGTTATGACTGGGAACAGCTGCCAGTGGTAGTTATGACTGGGAACAGCTGTCCGTGGTAGTTATGACTGGGAACAGCTGCCAGTGGTAGTTATGACTGGGAACAGCTGCCAGTGGTAGTTATGACTGGGAACAGCTGTCCGTGTTTATAATGGAGACATGGAACGCTGCCAGTGGTAGTTATGACTGGGAACAGCTGCCAGTGGTGACTGGGAACAGCTGCCAGTGGTAGTTATGACTGGGAACAGCTGCCCGTGGTAGTTATGACTGGGAACAGCTGCCAGTGGTAGTTATGACTGGGAACAGCTGTCCGTGGTAGTTATGACTGGGAACAGCTGTCCGTGTTTATAATGGAGACATGGAACGCTGCCAGTGGTAGTTATGACTGGGAACAGCTGCCCGTGGTAGTTATGACTGGGAACAGCTGCCCGTGGTAGTTATGACTGGGAACAGCTGTCCGTGGTAGTTATGACTGGGAACAGCTGTCCGTGTTTCTAATGGAGACATGGAACGCTGCCAGTGGTAGTTATGACTGGGAAAAGCTGTCCGTGGTAGTTATGACTGGGAAAAACCCAACCCTGCAGCTCTCTTTTGTTGTTGTTTTTTTGTCCACAAACAATCCCATGAGGTCATTGAATTGCATTGCATTGTGGGTAGGTAATAGGGTAAACATGAGCGAGAGAACCACTGGGTGGCAGCACATGAATACCCTAGTGTAGTGTCGTGGCTGGAATGACCATCAGAACAGAACAGACTCACCCAGTCAGCCAACAGTATAGAAGATGTCATAGGATGTTAATTCCAGGGTCATATGTACGGATTTTGCATCACTGTTTGGCTACATAGCTTTGAAATCATGTATAATAATAATTATATAATAATAATAATAATAATATTTAGCAAATTGATCAAAGAATCTAAATGCCTTTGGTTAGGTAGTTGAGCTCCTACATTGACTGCAAACCATTTTTACAATCCATCTTTCTCTCTGACTGACCGACAACGTAATCCTCCCAGGACGAGTCAGATCTGTCTGACCAGTTTAGGAATCAGACCATGGTCTCGGACCTGAACGACCTCTTCCTGTTTGAAGAACAGCAATAAACACGTTTATCAGAGCCACCACCTCTCTCGCTCCTCATTCGTCCATCAGCTCTTTGTTTGGCTGTTGCTGACCCACCTCTGCTCTCTGGATGGCTGCCCAGAAAACAATGTCATCACCCCCCCCCAGCCTAGGGCTGTATCTCAAATAGCACTTGTTCCCTATATAGTGTAGAACAACTTGTGACCAGGCCGTTTGGGGTCAGCCCTGGTTCTGGGTCGTTCATCCTGTGAGGCTGACAAGTGAGTGCGGCTCCTCTTCGCTTTTCCGTTTACCTCAGCTGCTCCTCCCCTCCTCGGCTCTCCTCCGCTCCTCTCCCCTTCTCCTCTCCCCTTCTCTACTCTCCTCCCTTCTGCTCTCCCCTTCTGATCTCCTTCTCTCCCCTTCTCTACTCTCCTCCCTTCTGATCTTCTCCTCTCCCCTTCTCTGCTCTCCTCCGCTCCTCTCCCCTGCTCCTCTCCCCTTCTCTACTCTTCTCCCCTTCTCTACTCTTCTCCCTTCTGATCTCCTCCTCTCCCCTTCTCCACTCTTCTCCCTTCCGATCTTCTCCTCTTCCCTCGGCTCTCCTCCGCTCCTCTCCCCTTCTCCACTCTCCTCCCTTCCGATCTCCTCCTCTCCTCTCCCCTTCTCCACTCCACTCCCCTTCTCCACTCCTCTCCTCTTCTCCACTCTCCTCCCTTTCACTCTCCTCCTCTCCTCTTCCCTCTGCTCTCCTCCCCTTCCGATCTCCTCCTCCTCCTCTCCCCTCCTTTCATCTCCTCCCAAATACGTCAGTCAGGGAGACTGAGGCCAAGCACCCTCCCTCTCCTTCCCTGACTTCTCTCTCCCTCCACTGATGGAGATATGGGAGACAAGATTGAGGTCTAAATCTAAAAGTGTGTTTTTGGTCAGGACACGACACACCGACTCAAACACCCAGAGTGCATCCCATATAGCACACTCTTCCCTACACTGACTCAGAAACACCCAGAGTGTATCCCATATAGCACACTCTTCCCTACACTGACTCAGAAACACCCAGAGTGTATCCCATATAGCACACTCTTCCCTACACTGACTCAGAAACACCCAGAGTGTATCCCATATAGCACACTCTTCCCTACACTGACTCAGAAACACCCAGAGTGTATCCCATATAGCACACTCTTCCATACACTGACTCAGAAACACCCAGAGTGTATCCCATATAGCACACTCTTCCCTACACTGACTCAGAAACACCCAGAGTGTATCCCATATAGCACACTCTTCCCTACACTGACTCAGAAACACCCAGAGTGTATCCCATATAGCACACTCTTCCATACACTGACTCAGAAACACCCAGAGTGTATCCCATATAGCACACTCTTCCCTACACTGACTCAGAAACACCCAGAGTGTATCCCATACAGCACACTCTTCCCTACACTGACTCAGAAACACCCAGAGTGTATCCCATACAGCACACTGCATATTTTTGTCCCCCAGCATAAGGTGCACCTGTGTAATGATCATGCTTTATTTCCATGGTCATATTGTGGCTAGGAAACAAGGGAAGACGCTTTGTAAAATATAAGACACCCAGGTTTTAAACAGTGAAGATGATGGTCAAAATGCTGACCCCTTTCTACTGAGATTCAAGGTGGGCCATGTGCTCTGAGTGACAGACACTTCAAGGTGGGCCATGTGCTCTGAGTGACAGGCACTTCAAGGTGGGCCATGTGCTCTGAGTGACAGGCACTTCAAGGTGGGCCATGTGCTCTGAGTGACAGGAACTTCAAGGTGGGCCATGTGCTCTGAGTGACAGGCACTTCAAGGTGGGCCATGTGCTCTGAGTGACAGGCACTTCAAGGTGGGCCATGTGCTCTGAGTGACAGACACTTCAAGGTGGGCCATGTGCTCTGAGCGACAGGCACTTCAAGGTGGGCCATGTGCTCTGAGTGACAGGCACTTCAAGGTGGGCCATGTGCTCTGAGTGACAGGCACTTCAAGGTGGGCCATGTGCTCTGAGCCACAGGCACTTCAAGGTGGGCCATGTGCTCTGAGTGACAGACACTTCAAGGTGGGCCATGTACTCTGAGCGACAGGCACTTCAAGGTGGGCCATGTGCTCTGAGCCACAGGCACTTCAAGGTGGGCCATGTGCTCTGAGCCACAGGCACTTCAAGGTGGGCCATGTACTCTGAGCCACAGGCACTTCAAGGTGGGCCATGTACTCAGAGCCACAGGCACTTCAAGGTGGGCCATGTGCTCTGCGTGACAGGCACTGACCTTCACTCTCTGGTCTTGAGACCGTCTAATCTGAACGGTGTCTGGAGAATGTCAACAGAATCAAGCCTTTAGACATTATACTTCATTATATTTGTCAAACTGGACTGGCCTTTATTTATGTACTGAGGTGAATATACCCCATCCAGACACTGAGGTGAATATACCCCATCCAGACACTGAGGTGAATATACCCCATCCAGACACTGAGGTGAATATACCCCATCCAGACACTGAGGTGAATATACCCCATCCAGACACTGAGGTGAATATACCCCATCCAGACACTGAGGTGAATATACCCCATCCAGACACTGAGGTGAATATACCCCATCCAGACACTGAGGTGAATATACCCCATCCAGACACTGAGGTGAATATACCCCATCCAGACACTGAGGTGAATATACCCCATCCAGACACTGAGGTGAATATACCCCATCCAGACACTGAGGTGAATATACCCCATCCAGACACTGAGATGAATATACCCCATCTAGACACGGAGGTGAATATACCCCATCCAGACACTGAGGTGAATATACCACACTGAGGTGAATATACCACATCCAGACACTGAGGTGAATATACCACATCCAGACACTGAGGTGAATATACCACATCCAGACACTGAGATGAATATACCACATCCAGACACTGAGGTGAATATACCACACTGAGATTAATATACCACATCCAGACACTGAGATGAATATACTACATCCAGACACTGAGGTGAATATACCACACTGAGGTGAATATACCCCATCCAGACACTGAGGTGAATATACCCCATCCAGACACTGAGGTGAATATACCCCATCCAGACACTGAGATGAATATACCCCATCCAGACACTGAGATGAATATACCCCATCTAGACACGGAGGTGAATATACCCCATCCAGACACTGAGGTGAATATACCACACTGAGGTGAATATACCACATCCAGACACTGAGGTGAATATACCACATCCAGACACTGAGGTGAATATACCACATCCAGACACTGAGATGAATATACCACATCCAGACACTGAGGTGAATATACCACATCCAGACACTGAGGTGAATATACCACATCCAGACACTGAGGTGAATATACCACACTGAGGTGAATATACCACATCCAGACACTGAGGTGAATATACCACATCCAGACACTGAGGTGAATATACCACATCCAGACACTGAGATGAATATACCACATCCAGACACTGAGGTGAATATACCACATCCAGACACTGAGGTGAATATACCACATCCAGACACTGAGGTGAATATACCACACTGAGATTAATATACCACATCCAGACACTGAGATGAATATACTACATCCAGACACTGAGGTGAATATACCACACTGAGATGAATATACCACATCCAGACACTGAGGTGAATATACCACATCCAGACACTGAGGTGAATATACCACATCCAGACACTGAGATGAATATACCACATCCAGACACTGAGATGAATATACCACATCCAGACACTGAGGTGAATATACCACATCCAGACACTGACATGAATATACCACATCCAGACACTGAGGTGAATATACCACACTGAGGTGAATATACCCCATCCAGACACTGAGGTGAATATACCACATCCAGACACTGAGGTGAATATACCACATCCAGACACTGAGGTGAATATACCACATCCAAACACTGAGGTGAATATACCACACTGATGTGAATATACCACATCCAGACACTGAGATGAATATACCACATCCAGACACTGAGGTGAATGTACCACATCCAGACACTGAGGTGAATATACCACATCCAGACACTGAGGTGAATATACCACATCCAAACACTGAGGTGAATATACCACATCCAGCCACTGAGATGAATATACCACACTGAGGTGAATATACCACATCCAGACACTGAGATGAATATACCACACTGAGGTGAATATACCACATCCAGACACTGAGATGAATATACCACACTGAGGTGAATATACCACATCCAGACACTGAGGTGAATATACCACATCCAGACACTGAGATGAATATACCACACTGAGATGAATATACCACATCCAGACACTGATGAATATACCACATCCAGACACTGAGATGAATATACCACATCCAGACACTGAGATGAATATACCACATCCAGACACTGAGATGAATATACCACATCCAGACACTGAGATGAATATACCACATCCAGACACTGAGATGAATATACCACATCCAGACACTGAGATGAATATACCACATCCAGACACTGAGATGAATATACCCCATCCAGACACTGAGATGAATATACCCCATCCAGACACTGAGATGAATATACCCCATCCAGACACTGAGATGAATATACCCCATCCAGACACTGAGATGAATATACCACATCCAGACACTGAGGTGAATATACCACATCCAGACACGGAGGTGAATATACCACACTGAGATGAATATACCACATCCAGACACTGAGATGAATATACCCCATCCAGACACTGAGATGAATATACCCCATCCAGACACTGAGATGAATATACCCCATCCAGACACTGAGATGAATATACCACATCCAGACACTGAGGTGAATATACCACATCCAGACACTGAGGTGAATATACCACACTGAGATGAATATACCACATCCAGACACTGAGGTGAATATACCACACTGAGATGAATATACCACATCCAGCCACTGAGATGAATCTAGATCATTGTGCACTGCAGACAACTGTACAGCCCATCCTCCAACAGTCTCCATTTTGAAAGCAGGTGCTTTTAAACTGACAGCCTCTCGTTGTTGTGTGCGGTGTTGTATGTTGCGTGTGCTCTGACTATCAAGTCATAGTTCACAGCGAGCCACTGAGCTTTTTGGCAGACATTACTACCCTCCCTCCCAACTCCCCAAATCCCCCAGCCCATCTTACAACAGCATTATGATTCAGTTAGATGAATGTTTCTAAGGGTCAGTTCTCACTCTCTCCTCTGTGTTGTGTTTGCTGCAGACAGAGAGTTCAATGACACCTTCTTGGCGTTCTTCTCTAGGATGATGTCTGCCTAGTTTCGCTCTGAGGTGTTCCCTGAGATGGCCTGTTTGGCTCTCTGGTTCCCTGAGATGGCCTGTCTGGTGGCCTGTCTGCTTTTCTGGTTCCCTGAGATGGCCTGTCTGGCTCTCTGGTTCCCTGAGATGGCCTGTCTTGCTCTCTGGTTCCCTGAGATGGCCTGTCCGGCTCTCTGGTTCCCTGAGATGGCCTGTCCGGCTCTCTGGTTCCCTGAGATGGCCTGTCCGGCTCTCTGGTTCCCTGAGATGGCCTGTCCGGCTCTCTGGTTCCCTGAGATGGCCTGTCTGGTTCCCTGAGATGGCCTCTCTGGTTCCCTGAGATGGCCTCTCTGGTTCCCTGAGATGGCCTGTCTGGTTCCCTGAGATGGCCTGTCTGGTTCCCTGAGATGGCCTGTCTGGTTCCCTGAGATGGCCTGTCTGGTTCCCTGAGATGGCCTGTCTGGTTCCCTGAGATGGCCTGTCTGGTTCCCTGAGATGGCCTGTCTGGTTCCCTGAGATGGCCTGTCTGGCTCTCTGGTTCCCTGAGATGGCCTGTCTGGCAATTTAGTAACCTAAATGCTATATAGGAAGCGTGTGGTGTGTTGCCATTTGGTGGCCATTCTCAGACAATGTTGTTTCTCATGGTCAAGTGTTCTTTTAGGTGCCTTTTGGCAAAGTCTAAGTGGGCACTCATGTGCTTTTTACTGAGGAGTGGCTTCCGTCTGGCCACTCTACCATAAAGTCCTGATTGGTGGAGTGCTGCAGAGGTGGTTGTCTTTTCTGGAAGTTTCTCCGATCTCCACAGAGGAACTCTGGAGCTCTGTCAGAGTGACCATCGGGTTCTTGGTCACCTCCCTGGTCAATTGAATTTACCACAGGTGGACTCCAAGTTGAAAAACATCTCAAGGATGATCAATGGAAACAGGATGCACCTGAACTCAATTTCAAGTCTCATAGCAAAGGGTCTGAATCCTTGCATCTCAGGGAACCAGAGAGCCAAAGGGTCTGAATCCTTGCATCTCAGGGAACCAGAGAGCCAAAGGGTCTGAATCCTTGCATCTCAGGGAACCAGAGAGCCAAAGGGTCTGAATCCTTATGCAAATAATACATTTTTATTTTTATTAATTTGCACAAAAAAAAAAGAATAAATCCTGTTTGCTTTGTCATTATGGGGTGTTGTGATGTCAGTATGGGGTATTGTGATGTCAGTATGGGGTGTTGTGATGTCAGTATGGGGTGTTGTGATGTCAGTATGGGGTGTTGTGATGTCAGTATGGGGTGTTGTGATGTCATTATGGGGGGTTGTGATGTCATTATGGGGGGTTGTGATGTCATTATGGGGGGTTGTGATGTCATTATGGGGGGTTGTGATGTCATTATGGGGTGTTGTGATGTCAGTATGGGGTGTTGTGATGTCAGTATGGGGTGTTGTGATGTCAGTATGGGGTGTTGTGATGTCAGTATGGGGTGTTGTGATGTCATTATGGGGGGTTGTGATGTCATTATGGGGGGTTGTGATGTCATTATGGGGGGTTGTGATGTCAGTATGGGGTGTTGTGATGTCATTATGGGGGGTTGTGATGTCATTATGGGGGGTTGTGATGTCATTATGGGGGGTTGTGATGTCATTATGGGGGGTTGTGATGTCAGTATGGGGTGTTGCTTTGTCATTATGGGGTGTTGTGATGTCAGTATGGGGTGTTGTGATGTCAGTATGGGGTGTTGTGATGTCAGTATGGGGTGTTGTGATGTCAGTATGGGGTGCTGTGATGTCAGTATGGGGTGTTGTGATGTCAGTATGGGGTGTTGTGATGTCAGTATGGGGTGTTGTGATGTCAGTATGGGGTATTGTGATGTCAGTATGGGGTGCTGTGATGTCAGTATGGGGTGTTGTGATGTCAGTATGGGGTATTGTGATGTCAGTATGGGGTGTTGTGATGTCAGTATGGGGTGTTGTGATGTCAGTATGGGGTGTTGTGATGTCAGTATGGGGTGTTGTGATGTCAGTATGGGGTGTTGTGATGTCAGTATGGGGTGTTGTGATGTCAGTATGGGGTATTGTGATGTCAGTATGGGGTATTGTGATGTCAGTATGGGGTGTTGTGATGTCAGTATGGGGTATTGTGATGTCAGTATGGGGTGTTGTGATGTCAGTATGGGGTGTTGTGATGTCAGTATGGGGTGCTGTGATGTCAGTATGGGGTGCTGTGATGTCAGTATGGGGTGTTGTGATGTCAGTATGGGGTGTTGTGATGTCAGTATGGGGTGTTGTGATGTCAGTATGGGGTGTTGTGATGTCAGTATGGGGTGTTGTGATGTCAGTATGGGGTGTTGTGATGTCAGTATGGGGTATTGTGATGTCAGTATGGGGTATTGTGATGTCAGTATGGGGTATCGTGTGATGTCAGTATGGGGTATCGTGTGATGTCAGTATGGGGTATTGTGATGTCAGTATGGGGTGTTGTGATGTCAGTATGGGGTGTTGTGATGTCAGTATGGGGTGTTGTGATGTCAGTATGGGGTATCGTGATGTCAGTATGGGGTGCTGTGATGTCAGTATGGGGTATCGTGTGATGTCAGTATGGGGTATCGTGTGATGTCAGTATGGGGTGTTGTGATGTCAGTATGGGGTGTTGTGATGTCAGTATGGGGTGTTGTGATGTCAGTATGGGGTATCGTGTGATGTCAGTATGGGGTATTGTGATGTCAGTATGGGGTATTGTGATGTCAGTATGGGGTATCGTGTGATGTCAGTATGGGGTATCGTGTGATGTCAGTATGGGGTATCGTGTGATGTCAGTATGGGGTATCGTGTGATGTCAGTATGGGGTATCGTGTGATGTCAGTATGGGGTATCGTGTGATGTCAGTATGGGGTATTGTGATGTCAGTATGGGGTGTTGTGATGTCAGTATGGGGTGTTGTGATGTCAGTATGGGGTATTGTGATGTCAGTATGGGGTGTTGTGATGTCAGTATGGGGTATCGTGTGATGTCAGTATGGGGTATCGTGTGATGTCAGTATGGGGTATCGTGTGATGTCAGTATGGGGTATTGTGATGTCAGTATGGGGTATTGTGATGTCAGTATGGGGTATTGTGATGTCAGTATGGGGTATCGTGTGTAGATTGATGAGGAAAAAATGTATTGAATCCATTTTAGAATAAGGATGTAACGTAACAATATGTGTGAACAAGTCAAGGGGTCTGGAATACTTGTCGAATGCCCTGTATGTTGTGTTTTGGGCAGGGCAGAGATAGTCAAGCCAGGGCTTGCTTGGCAGATGTAGGCCCAGGATTTGGGTTTTGTCAGAAACAACCACTAGTCTACATGTAATCTGGGATTAAATGTATTCGGACACGTAATCCCAGTATATTGCTGTGTCATTATGTATGTATCCATAATATGTATTATGGAGAGGCTGTGAGAGGCTGTGAGAGGCTGTGAGACACTGAGAGACTGTGACTGTGTGAGACTGTGAGAGACTGTGACTGTGTGAGACTGTGAGAGACTGTGAGACTGAGACTGTGTGAGACTGTGTGAGACTGTGTGAGACTGTGAGAGACTGCGAGACACTGTGAGAGACTGTGAGACACTGTGAATGGAAAAGAAGGGAATTATACCATTTTACATCTGTTGTTAATTTCTATTTAGAGTTCAGAGACGGTACAAACGATAGAACACAAAGGGAATTTCCTTATGGCATTACGGTATGCTACACATCCAGCTGGACTTCCTGTCTGCTCCTTATGCTATACATCCAGCTGGACTTCCTGTCTGCTCCTTATGCTACACATCCAGCTGGACTCCCTGTCTGTTCCTTATGCTATACATCCAGCTGGACTCCCTGTCTGTTCCTTATGCTATACATCCAGCTGGGCTGCATGGGGAGACCAGGTGTGTTGTTCCTTATGCAATACATCCCTCTGTCTCTCTCCTTCCATCCACTGTCAGATACTGTTCTGTTTAGAATGTCTATTACCGAAGTGCATAAATTCACAGACATTATCAGAGAACTGTATCTTCTGAGTGTGAGGATAGTGGCTGACTGAAGCTCTCCCTATACTACCATAATGTCTGTCTGCTCTAGTGTCAACCCAACGGTCTCAGTAAAATACTATGGGAAGTAGATTGTCCAATAGGGCTGTTCTCTTCACCCCTGTCGTCCATAACAGCCTGGAAACTATGCTGAAATCAATGGCAGTAAAACAGGGTTATTGCCAATTGTACATCGACCAATCAATGCACTCCGTCTAGGGTCCCATCCAATCAATTTCTTCCTTTTAAGATGATGTTCAATCACCAGCGGGCAGAAGACCGCATCAATCTGATAAGAAATGGTTATCGTGGTCCAAATGGCACCCTATTCCCTCTGAGCCCTGGTCTATAGTAGTGTTCTATATAGGGCCCTGGTCTAATATAGAGCCCTGGTCTATAGTAGTGTTCTATATAGGGCCCTGGTCTATAGTAGTGTTCTATATAGGGCCCTGGTCTATAGTAGTGTTCTATATAGGGCCCTGGTCTATAGTAATGTTCTGTATAGGGCCCTGGTCTATAGTAGTGTTCTATATAGGGCCCTGGTCTATAGTAGTGTTATATATAGGGAATAGGGAAACTATAAAACTCAGCCACTTCCTGTCTGGGAAGATCTGCTAATGCTAGCTGTTAGGCCTCAAGGCTTTTTGTCGTATTAGTAGGTCTTGACTCCAGACAGACAGGTCCTCTACACAGAGGATTTCTCCTCTAACGGCTAATCATGTAATGGTGGCCAATCATTGTGGCTGTCTGTCTCTGTGTGGTTTTAATAATTTAATAGCAAGCTCTCCCGTCAGCCAGCCAGGCCCAGCTCTCCTTTCTGTAGCTGTCCTGTCGGAGGGAGGCAGCCTGGTTAGTGATGAGGATCCTGGGTCTGTCAGTGCTGACATCAGTCTCGGAGTTCTTTCTCCACCCTGAGTTTTGTCAGTTGGACTTCAGGCTTGTTCTGTACTGTGGTTCTCATTAACTCTTCTCTCTCTCTCTCTCTCTCTGTCTCTCTCTGTCTCTCTCTGTCTCTCTCTCTGTCTCTCTCTGTCTCTCTCTGTCTCCCTCTCTCTCTGCCTCTCTCCCTCTCTCTCTGCCTCTCTCTCTCTCTCACTGCCTCTCTCTCTGCCTCTCTCTCTCTCTCTGCCTCCAGGTTTCCCATCGTCAGCAGGCAACAGTTTTGACTCCCTCCAGGATGACAACCCTCCCCACTGGCTCAAGTCCCTTCAGGCCCTTACAGAGATGGATGCTCCATCTATCCCCAGCTCCACTGCGAACCCGAACCCCCAGCAGCCCAACTCACACAGCGGCCAGGTCCGTCCTCACCACAGACCCAGCTGGGCCCCCTTCCCACCCCCATCCACAGCCTCTCACAACCCCCACCCAGTCGGCCACTTCCACTCCCCACCTCCAGGCTTCCAGACTGCTTTCAGACCCCCGACTCAGACACCCACAGAGCTGCTCCAGAGCGCCGGCATGGACCGCCACTAGGGGGCGATGCTGTGAAGTGGACTTCTGATTCCCGTCTTTAAATCACCCCACAGAAACATAAATTAAACTAAATCGGATGTAATTAACACAATCAAAAATATTAAGAGATGTTGTTCTTCCTGGTGAGCTGGTTTTCTGATCCTGTGTTCCATCTTGGTTGGGTTGTTTCAGTTGGTCTATAGAGGCAAACTACTATCCTGCTATACTCTCTGTCTGTCTACCTGGTCCTGTCTGTCTACCTGGTCCTGTCTGTCTACCTGGTCCTGTCTGTCTGTCTGTCTGTCTGTCTGTCTACCTGGTCCTGTCTGTCTGTCTGTCTGTCTACCTGGCCCTGTCGATCTGTCTGTCTCTCTGTCGGTCTCTCTCTGTCTGTCTCTCTGTCTGTGTCTGTCTGTCTACCTGGCCCCTGTCTGTCTACCTGGCCCCTGTCTGTCTACCTGGCCCCTGTCTGTCTACATGGCCCTTGTCTGTCTACCTGGCCCCTGTCTGTCTACCAGTCGCCTGTCTATCTACCTGGCCCCTGTCTGTCTACCTGGCCCCTGTCTGTCTACCTGGCCCCTGTCTGTCCAACCACATCGTGACCGATAACAGTTACCAGATGTTCCCAGGTTTCTATGGCAGCATTAGTGACGGCACCATCGGGATTTGACGGCAAGCTTAAAGAGGAACATTTGAAGATGTCAAAACAGAGATATGATCCAGATATTAAAATAGTGTGTTTTATCACAAATATAACTGAACGTCAAAGCTACGAATCAGATCTCAAACGGAACCCCGTTACCTATATAGTTCACTACTTCCTAGGACCCATGGGGCTCTGGTCTAAAGCGGTGTCCTACATAGGTTTTGAGTGCGTCCCTCACCTCCGTTTTGTTGATACGCAGCTTCCTGCCAGACCCCGAGACGTAAGCTTCTGATTCGCAGATCAAATCGGGGTACGTCACACTTCCTCTTTGATCCGGTGGGCTGTTCTTCCTTTTGCTCTATGGACGTCCAGGCACCACACCCTTAATCACATCACAGTCACATCACAGTCAACTTTTACCGGTTGAACGTGGACACAAATATAATTATTTTTCTATAATTTCCCCCCTGGAAATATTATTTTGAGATATGCAAATGAGGTGATATTTCATTTTTTTTCAAATGCACTTATTTGCATATCACGCGAATACATTATTCTGGACACTGGGTTTAAAGTCACAAATATTTAGGCTATTTAATTTTGTTAGGACACTCCACGACTGGATTTATACATAACAGATTGTGAATGAAACCTTTTTTTACACATTTCTATCTGTCAAAAATACTCAAATGCAATTTTTTTCAGGAGAAAATGTAATCTAGAATTTTAAAAAATTACGACACGTCAACTAATCCCTATGTATAAGTAGGAAAATAGGTCTAAGGATAACCACACACAGTTTGGTGACCGCTGATGCTTCTGAAGATGAGGAAACAGAGTTGTTGTGTGGTAAGTCTGTCGGGAAATGGCAGTTTGAAACACAGAATCTACCCTGCCAAGCACAGTACCAGGCAAACGTTTAGACACATCTACTCATTCAAGGGTTTTTCTTTATTTTTACTATTTTCTACATTGTAAAATAGTAGTGAAGACATCAAAACTATGAAATAACATATGTGGAATTATATCGTAGCCAAAACAGTGTTCAACAAATCAAAATCTATTTTATATTTGAGATTTTTTTCAAAGTAGCCACTTTTTTGTGGTCTTGATGACAGCTTTGCTCACTCTTGTCATTCTATCAATCCATGAATGAGGAGGTGTGTCTCAACGTTTGTGGTCTTGACAGCTTTGCTCACTCTGTCATTCTGTCAACCCTTGAATGAGGAGGTGTGTCTCAACGTTTGCTACTGTGTTCAGACCCAATCACAATCTCTTCAAATTAAGTTACTAAATATAGTCCAGTTTGTTACATTCGTTATTAAATTGGTTTTTACCATGATGGACGTAGGTCCATTTATCAGTGGTTACAATTCATGGCATTTAGTAGTGTTATTTAACAAGGCAATGCCAGATAAGAACAAATACTTATTTACAATGACGGTGGACCCCAGACCAAACCCGGTCTACCCCAGACCAAACCCGGACGACGCTGGGCCAATTGTGAACCGCCCTGTGGGACTCCTAATCACAGCCGGATGTGATTCAGCCTGGATTCGAACCAGGTACTGTAGTGATGAACTGAGATGCAGTGCCTTAGACCACTCAGGAGCAATCATTAGTATGATAAACGAATGAAAATATACATTTTCTTAAACTTTTTGACATTTTTTATTTGTACTTTTTGAAAAATTCATGGGCCAAAAATATACCCTAGTGGTAGAAACCCTGACTACCCTAGTGGTAGAAACCCTGACTACCCTAGTGGTAGAAACCCTGACCACCCTAGTGGTAGAAACCCTGACCACCCTAGTGGTAGAAACCCTGACCACCCTAGTGGTAGAAACCCTGACTACCCTAGTGGTAGAAACCATGACTACCCTAGTGGTAGAAACCCTGACTACCCTAGTGGTAGAAACCCTGACTACCCTAGTGGTAGAAACCCTGACTACCCTAGTGGTAGAAACCCTGACTACCCTAGTGGTAGAAACCCTGACTACCCTAGTGGTAGAAACCCTGACTACCCTAGTGGTAGAAACCCTGACTACCCTAGTGGTAGAAACCCTGACTACCCTAGTGGTAGAAACCCTGACTACCCTAGTGGTAGAAACCCTGACTACCCTAGTGGTAGAAACCCTGACTACCCTAGTGGTAGAAACCCTGACTACCCTAGTGGTAGAAACCCTGACTACCCTAGTGGTAGAAACCCTGACTACCCTAGTGGTAGAAACCCTGACTACCCTAGTGGTAGAAACCCTGACCACCCTAGTGGTAGAAACCCTGACTACCCTAGTGGTAGAAAACCCTGACTACCCTAGTGGTAGAAACCCTGACTACCCTAGTGGTAGAAACCCTGACTACCCTAGTGGTAGAAACCCTGACCACCCTAGTGGTAGAAACCCTGACCACCCTAGTGGTAGAAACCCTGACTACCCTAGTGGTAGAAACCCTGACTACCCTAGTGGTAGAAACCCTGACTACCCTAGTGGTAGAAACCCTGACCACCCTAGTGGTAGAAACCCTGACCACCCTAGTGGTAGAAACCCTGACCACCCTAGTGGTAGAAACCCTGACTACCCTAGTGGTAGAAACCCTGACCACCCTAGTGGTAGAAACCCTGACCACCCTAGTGGTAGAAACCCTGACCACCCTAGTGGTAGAAACCCTGACCACCCTAGTGGTAGAAACCCTGACCACCCTAGTGGTAGAAACCCTGACTACCCTAGTGGTAGAAACCCTGACTACCCTAGTGGTAGAAACCCTGACTACCCTAGTGGTAGAAACCCTGACCACCCTAGTGGTAGAAACCCTGACTACCCTAGTGGTAGAAACCCTGACTACCCTAGTGGTAGAAACCCTGACCACCCTAGTGGTAGAAACCCTGACCACCCTAGTGGTAGAAACCCTGACCACCCTAGTGGTAGAAACCCTGACTACCCTAGTGGTAGAAACCCTGACCACCCTAGTGGTAGAAACCCTGACCACCCTAGTGGTAGAAACCCTGACTACCCTAGTGGTAGAAACCCTGACTACCCTAGTGGTAGAAACCCTGACTACCCTAGTGGTAGAAACCCTGACCACCCTAGTGGTAGAAACCCTGACCACCCTAGTGGTAGAAACCCTGACTACCCTAGTGGTAGAAACCCTGACTACCCTAGTGGTAGAAACCCTGACCACCCTAGTGGTAGAAACCCTGACCACCCTAGTGGTAGAAACCCTGACCACCCTAGTGGTAGAAACCCTGACCACCCTAGTGGTAGAAACCCTGACCACCCTAGTGGTAGAAACCCTGACCACCCTAGTGGTAGAAACCCTGACTACCCTAGTGGTAGAAACCCTGACTACCCTAGTGGTAGAAACCCTGACTACCCTAGTGGTAGAAACCCTGACTACCCTAGTGGTAGAAACCCTGACTACCCTAGTGGTAGAAACCCTGACTACCCTAGTGGTTGAAACCCTGACCACCCTAGTGGTAGAAACCCTGACCACCCTAGTGGTAGAAACCCTGACTACCCTAGTGGTAGAAACCCTGACCACCCTAGTGGTAGAAACCCTGACCACCCTAGTGGTAGAAACCCTGACCACCCTAGTGGTAGAAACCCTGACTACCCTAGTGGTAGAAACCCTGACTACCCTAGTGGTAGAAACCCTGACCACCCTAGTGGTAGAAACCCTGACCACCCTAGTGGTAGAAACCCTGACTACCCTAGTGGTAGAAACCCTGACCACCCTAGTGGTAGAAACCCTGACTACCCTAGTGGTAGAAACCCTGACTACCCTAGTGGTAGAAACCCTGACTACCCTAGTGGTAGAAACCCTGACTACCCTAGTGGTAGAAACCCTGACTACCCTAGTGGTAGAAACCCTGACCACCCTAGTCTGTGTAGAGACCACTGATGATGCAGTCAGGCAGTCTGTGTAGACCACTGAGGATTCAGCTGATTGCAGTCCTCGTCTCTAAGACCAGCCAAATCCAAGGTCACTCTGGTGGTGGAGCCCTTTCAGGAAGTAGCCTGAAAGGCAAAATACCGCTAAGCGTCCTACTCTACAGGTTAGTCTACAGGTTAGTTTACTCTACAGGTTAGTTTACTCTGCAGGTTAGTTTACTCTACAGGTTAGTTTACTCTACAGGTTAGTTTACTCTGCAGGTTAGTTTACAGGTTAGTTTACTCTGCAGGTTAGTTTGCAGGTTAGTTTACTCTACGGGTTAGTTTACTCTGCAGGTTAGTTTACTCTGCAGGTTAGTTTACTCTGCAGGTTAGTTTACTCTGCAGGTTAGTTTACTCTACAGGTTAGTTTACTCTACGGGTTAGTTTACAGGTTCGTTTACTCTACGGGTTAGTTTACAGGTTAGTTTACTCTGCAGGTTAGTTTACTCTTCAGGTTAGTTTACTCTACGGGTTAGTTTACTCTACAGGTTAGTTTACTCTGCAGGTTAGTTTACTCTGCAGGTTAGTTTACTCTTCGGGTTAGTTCACAGGTTAGTTTACTCTGCAGGTTAGTTTACAGGTTAGTTTACTCTTCAGGTTAGTTTACTCTACGGGTTAGTTTACAGGTTAGTTTACTCTGCAGGTTAGTTTACTCTGCAGGTTAGTTTACTCTGCAGGTTAGTTTACTCTGCAGGTTAGTTTACTCTGCAGGTTAGTTTACTCTACAGGTTAGTTTACTCTACGGGTTAGTTTACTCTGCGGGTTAGTTTACTCTACGGGTTAGTTTACTCTGCAGGTTAGTTTACTCTGCAGGTTAGTTTACAGGTTAGTTTACTCTACAGGTTAGTTTACTCTGCAGGTTAGTTTACTCTACAGGTTAGTTTACAGGTTAGTTTACTCTGCAGGTTAGTTTACTCTGCAGGTTAGTTTAATCTGCAGGTTAGTTTACTCTACAGGTTAGTTTACTCTGCAGGTTAGTTTACTCTGCAGGTTAGTTTACTCTACAGGTTAGTTTACTCTGCAGGTTAGTTTACAGGTTAGTTTACTCTGCAGGTTAGTTTACAGGTTAGTTTACTCTACAGGTTAGTTTAATCTGCAGGTTAGTTTAATCTGCAGGTTAGTTTACTCTGCAGGTTAGTTTACAGGTTAGTTTACTCTGCAGGTTAGTTTACAGGTTAGTTTACTCTGCAGGTTAGTTTACTCTGCAGGTTAGTTTACAGGTTAGTTTACTCTGCAGGTTAGTTAGGTTAGTAGTGAAAGCTAAGCCTCTGACTAGTAGGGTAGGGTTCAGAGTTTCTCACATCCCTAAATAGGTCTCTGGTTTCAGGCCTCCCTGAGAAGGGGGAGAGGGGTTGGGAGGACTCGCATTGGGTGCATCCCAAAAAGGTGCCCTAACCCCTTTATAGTGCGGTACTATAGGGCTCCGGTCAAAAGTAGTGCACTATATAGGGAATAGGGCTCTGGTCTAAAGTAGTGCACTATATAGGGAATAGGGTTCTGGTCTAAAGTAGTGCACTATATAGGGAATAGGGCTCTGGTCTAAATTAGTGCACTATATAGGGAATAGGGCTCTGGTCTAAAGTAGTGCACTATATAGGGAATAACGCTCTGGTCTATAGTAGTGTACTATATAGGGAATAGGGCTCTGGTCTATAGTAGTGTACTATATAGGGAATAGGGCTCTGGTCTAAAGTAGTGCACTATATAGGGAATAGGGTGGCATTTGAGACGACCCTTACCAGGCGTGGATGTAAGCTGACCGTCTATCAGAGGAAGGAGCAGCTCCATGCCAGACCAGAAGGGGGCGACCACCTATACCTCATAGGGAGCATGGAGATGGACCTGTGACCCACTCAGAACAGCACAGGTTGGGCCAGGAAGGAGACTGGGCGCCACTATGTGGGGTTTGTTGTACTGTAACTTCCCTCAGTCAGTCGCCACCTGGTAGCCATGTCTTAACGGTGACACAGACCACAGGTCCCGAGTGTAAGACTGGACCGTGGCACAACACAGTTCACTCACCCATCAATGAACGCTCCCCCATCCGGGAACACTCCCCCATCAGGGAACGCTCCCCCATCAGGGAACGCTCCCCCATCAGGGAACAGACAGCCTGTTCTCAAAGCAACTGTTCATAGAGGTGTTATTTGAGAATCTCCCTCTCTCCCTCTCTCTCTCTCTCTCTCTCTCTCTCTCTCTCTCTCTCTCTCTCTCTCTCTCTCCTCTCTCTGCCTCTCCCTCTCTCTCTCTCTCCTCTCTCTGCCTCTCCCTCTCTCTGCCTCTCTCTCTCTCTCTCTCTCTCTCTCTCTGCCTCTCCCTCTCTCTCTCTCTCCCTCTCTCTGCCTCTCCCTCTCTCTGCCTCTCTCTCTCTCTCTCTCTCTCTCTCTCTCTCTCTCTCTCTCTCTCTCTCTCTCTCTCTCTCTCTCTCTCCCTCTCTGTCTCTCTCTCTGCAAACACTTCCTTTCCTTTGCATAAGAACCTGATATGACGAGACATGTTCCCATGCACCCTGTCAGAACTAAACCAACATCTCATCAGGAGAGAGAGAGAGAGTTCAGTCCACACTTCAGCTCATTACCTTCAGAAGATGATTTGACTGTCGACTACACCACCAACTTCCGTTCCTAAGGAAGAAGCGTTCCTTTGAAAGGACAGACTTCAAATGTCTTTTCATGTGGGCCAATTAACTTTATCTAGCCCGAAGAGACAGCGCCTCTTAGAAAATGTCAAGAATATTAAGCTGCTCGTACTCTGATGAACCTAGCTGGCTGGGGAACTAACATCCCATAATGTCTAGAGAACAAAGCTGCTCGTACTCTGATGAACCTAACTAGCTGGAGAACTAACATCCCATAATGTCAAGAGAACGAACCTGCTCGTACTCTGATGAACCTAGCTGGCTGGAGAACTAACACTTGTTTGCATCCCAAATGGCACCCTAGTCCCTTTCTAGTTCCACTAGCCCTCACAGGGCCCTGATCAAAAGTAGTGCACTAAATAGGGAATAGGTTGCCATTTGCCCTACATATAGCAGCTACTCTACTCCTCTGGGATATGGTCATGCTCTCTTTGGGTGAAATGACTCCCAGCTAATTGGCTGAGCCAAGCTAGGAAACATCCAGTAACATTTTTACATAGTCAGTCCTCATTTGGAAAGTGTGTGTTATTTCTACATCCTCATAGAACAAGTCAGCCTGTTAGAATCCGGACCTTATGTACCATATGGCACCCTATTCCCTGCGTAGTACACTACTTTAGACCAGAGCCCTATTCCCTATATAGTACACTACTTTAGACCAGATCCCTATTCCCTATATAGTACACTACTTTAGACCAGAGCCCTATTCCCTATATAGTACACTACTTTAGACCAGAGCCCTATTCCCTATATAGTACACTACCCTAGACAAGGGCCCTATTCCCTATGTAGTGCACTACCTTAGATAAGGGCCCTATTCCCTATGTAGTACACTACTTTAGACCAGAGCTCTATTCCCTATATAGTGCACTACTATAGACCAGAGCCCTATTCCCTATATAGTACACTACTATAGACCAGAGCTCTATTCCCTATATAGTGCACTACTATAGACCAGAGCTCTATTCCATATATAGTGCACTACTATAGACCAGAGCCCTATTCCCTATATAGTGCACTACTATAGACCAGAGCCCTATTCCCTATATAGTGCACTACTATAGACCAGAGCTCTATTCCCTATATAGTGCACTACTATAGACCAGAGCCCTATTCCCTATATAGTACACTACTATAGACCAGAGCTCTATTCCCTATATAGTGCACTACTATAGACCAGAGCTCTATTCCATATATAGTGCACTACTATAGACCAGAGCCCTATTCCCTATATAGTGCACTACTATAGACCAGAGCCCTATTCCCTATATAGTACACTACTATAGACCAGAGCTCTATTCCCTATAGAGGGAGAGAGAGGGACATTCCATTTACACAGGAGAGAGAGAGAGAGGGACATTCCATTTACACAGGAGAGGGGGAGAGAGGGACATTCCATTGTACACAGGAGAGGGGGAGAGAGGGACATTCCATTGTACACAGGAGAGGGAGAGAGAGGGACATTCCATTGTACACAGGAGAGGGGGAGAGAGGGACATTCCATTGTACACAGGAGAGGGAGAGAGAGGGACATTCCATTTACACAGTAGAGGGGGAGAGAGGGACATTCCATTGTACACAGTATGACAACAGAACCACCAACGTGATAACACACCAATGAGATTTATTTCATCATGATTTTACATTCCACAGTTGAACATTTTCCAGGGTTCAGTTTTTCTTCATTTCATGTTGTTTTTTAACAGACACATTACTGATGTAAAAGGGGTTTTAACAGACACATTACTGATGTAAAAGGGGTTTTAACAGACACATTACTGATGTAAAAGGGGTTTTAACAGACACATTACTGATGTAAAAGGTTGATCGATCCTTTGGTTTTGTTCATTATCCGTCCAAAAGGAAAGGTGCAGCATCTCTGTTTTGACTGTTTTACACCATTCAAACCATCTGAAACCTCAAACCCACATTCGCAGAAGTCCCTTCCACACTCGTCAAGCATTTGAAGCATCTGTCCTGGTCTGGTCAGTTGTTCCTGTAAAGAGGATTGGTATGTTTTTCAGTAGGGTTCAAACAGTTCTAGAGAATGAGTTCACATGTGATCCTACCGTAGAAACACACATGTGTAGAAGGGCCTGGAACCACTGACGTTTGTTCTATCTCTGTGGAGCCTACAGTGTGGTATTACAAGCCCCTGAGTCTGCCAACCGGTGATATAAGGGCCCTTACAAAGTAGAGATCTGTCAATACTGGATAGAGTGCAACTGCTTTTCAGGTGTGCTTTTATGGACAGGTTACACACTGTAACACAGTATACCTTGCCTTCTGTGGTCAGTATACTGAGCCACCTCGAACTGGACAAAGATTTTTTTCTTTAAGTGAGTCTCACGTGAAAGATATACTGCTTCCCGAGTGGGTAACGTGCCTCTACCATCCGTAGTGCTGGTGGTCAGTGCTGGTGGCATCACTACAGATCCTGATTCGATCCCAGGCTGTATCACAACCGGCCGCGATTGGGAGTCCCATAGGGCGGCGCGCAATTAGGGTTTGGCCGTCAATGTAAATAAGAATTTGTTCTTAACTGACTTGCCTAGTTAAAGGTTCCACATAAATGATAAGCTGAGCTGTAGACTATCTAGCAAGATATTTCTCATCTATATTATTCGTAGCTGTCTATTTACCACCACAGACTGATGCTGGCACTAAGACCAGCACTCAACCAGCTGTATGAGGCCACTCAACCAGCTGTATAAGGCCACTCAACCAGCTGTATGAGGCCACTCAACCAGCTGTATAAGGCCACTCAACCAGCTGTATAAGGCCACTCAACCAGCTGTATAAGGCCACTCAACCAGCTGTATAAGGCCACTCAACCAGCTGTATGAGGCCATAAGCAAACAAGAAAATGCTGATCCAGAAGTGGCGCTCCTAGTGGCCGGGGGCTTT
This sequence comes from Oncorhynchus kisutch, assembly GCF_002021735.2. Lineage (NCBI taxonomy): Eukaryota > Metazoa > Chordata > Actinopteri > Salmoniformes > Salmonidae > Oncorhynchus > Oncorhynchus kisutch. Next base: position 121,822 of record NW_022265933.1, read on the forward strand.
AATGCAGGCAAAATTAATTTATACTTTATGGTCAAATTGCTGCAAAGAAACCTCTACTAAAGGACACCAATAAGAAGAAGAGACTTAACTGGGCCAACAAACATGAGCAATGGACATTAGACTGGTAGAAATCTGTCCTTTGGTCTGATGAGTCCAAATCTGAGATTTTTGGTTCCATCCGCGGTGTCTTTGTGAGACGCAGAATAGGTGAACGGATGATCTCCGGATGATCTTGTGTGGTTCCCACCGTGAAGCATGGAGGAGGAGGTGTGGGGGTGCTTTGCTGGTGACACTGCCTGTGATTTATTTAGAATTCTAGGCACAGTTAACCTGCATGGCTACCAGAGCATTCTGCAGCGATACGCCATCCCATCTGGTTTGAGCTGAGTGGGGCTATCATTTGTTTTTCAACAGGACAATGACCCAACACTCCTCCAGGCTGTGTAAGGGCTATTTGACCAAGAAGGACAGTGATGGAATGCTGCATCAGATAACCTGGCCTCCACAATCACTCAACCTCAACCTAATTGAGATGGTTTGGGATGAGTTGGACCGCAGAGTGAAGGAAAAGCAGCCAAAAAGTGCTCAGCATATGTGGGAACTCCTTCAAGACTGTTGGAAAAACATCCAGGTGAATCTCAAATAGAAAATATTTTTTTGATTTGTTTAACACTTTGTTGGTTACTACATGACTCCATACGTGTTATCACAGGTCTGATTCTTATTCTACAATGTAGAAAATAGTAAAAATAAAGAAAAACCCTTGAATGAGTAGGTGTGTCCAAAATGTGACTGGTACTGTACATACCAACCCATAAAGTCAAATGCAACATCCATATATGGCCAGCTATGTAAACTTTAACATGGATTTATCCTGCAATAGGATTTCAATTGGTAATATTCATTTTTTGTTTTCTTCTAATGCCTCTTAAGCATTGGACCAATTTACATTTAAGAGGCATAGGTTAGCGTTTTTTATCATTCATTTCGTTTTGGAGTGGTCTCTAACCCTAAATTAAGACCAAAAAAAACATTTTTGTTTTTATAATTCTTTTTACAATATCCTCCTGACCTCAAAGTACCAAATTGAGTCCTACTTTGCAGAGAGAGTCATTAATCCACCCACACTTTCCAGAGAGAGTCATTAATCCACCCACACTTTGCAGAGAGTCATTAATCCACCCACACTTTGCAGAGAGAGTCATTAATCCACCCACACTTTGCAGAGAGAGTCATTAATCCACCCACACTGCAGAGAGAGTCATTAATACACCCACACTTTGCAGAGAGAGTCATTAATCCACCCACACTTTGCAGAGAGTCATTAATACACCCACACTTTGCAGAGAGAGTCATTAATCCACCCACACTTTGCAGAGAGTCATTAATACACCCACACTGCAGAGAGAGTCATTAATACACCCACACTTTCCAGAGAGAGTCATTAATCCACCCACACTTTGCAGAGAGTCATTAATCCACCCACACTTTGCAGAGAGAGTCATTAATCCACCCACACTTTGCAGAGAGAGTCATTAATCCACCCACACTTTGCAGAGAGAGTCATTAATCCACCCACACTGCAGAGAGAGTCATTAATACACCCACACTTTGCAGAGAGAGTCATTAATCCACCCACACTTTGCAGAGAGTCATTAATACACCCACACTTTGCAGAGAGTCATTAATACACCCACACTGCAGAGAGAGTCATTAATACACCCACACTTTGCAGAGAGAGTCATTAATCCACCCACACTTTGCAGAGAGAGTCATTAAACCACCCACACTTTGCAGAGAGTCATTAATCCACCCACACTTTGCAGAGAGAGTCATTAAACCTCAGGTAACAGGGGGAGACCACCTAACTCAGGGAGACTCACCTCAGGTAACAGGGGGAGACCACCTAACTCAGTGAGACTCACCTCAGGTAACAGGAGTTAGAGAGGGAGACCACCTAACTCAGTGAGACTCACCTCAGGTAACAGGGGGAGACCACCTAACTCAGTGAGACTCACCTCAGGTAACAGGGGGAGACCACCTAACTCAGTGAGACTCACCTCAGGTAACAGGGGGAGACCATCTAACTCAGGGAGACTCACCTCAGGTAACAGGGGGAGACCACCTAACTCAGTGAGACTCACCTCAGGTAACAGGGGGAGACCACCTAACTCAGTGAGACTCACCTCAGGTAACAGGGGGAGACCACCTAACTCAGGGATACTCACCTCAGGTAACAGGGGGAGACCACCTAACCCAGTGAGACTCACCTCAGGTAACAGGGGTTAGAGAGGGAGACCACCTAACTCAGTGAGACTCACCTCAGGTAACAGGGGGAGACCACCTAACTCCGTGAGACTCATCTCAGGTAACAGGGGTTAGAGAGGGAGACCACCTAACTCAGTGAGACTCATCTCAGGTAACAGGGGTTAGAGAGGGAGACCACCTAACTCAGTGAGACTCATCTCAGGTAACAGGGGTTAGAGAGGGAGACCACCTAACTCAGTGAGACTCACATCAGGTAACAGGGGGAGACCACCTAACTCAGTGAGACTCACCTCAGGTAACAGGGGGAGACCACCTAACTCAGTGAGACTCACCTCAGGTAACAGGGGGAGACCACCTAACTCAGTGAGACACACCTCAGGTAACAGGGGTTAGAGAGGGAGACCACCTAACTCAGTGAGACTCATCTCAGGTAACAGGGGGAGACCACCTAACTCAGTGAGACTCACCTCAGGTAACGGGGAGACCACCTAACTCAGTGAGACTCATCTCAGGTAACATGGGTTAGAGAGGGAGACCACCTAACTCAGTGAGACTCATCTCAGGTAACAGGGGTTAGAGAGGGAGACCACCTAACTCAGTGCGACTCACCTCAGGTAACAGGGGGAGACAACCTAACTCAGTGAGACTCATCTCAGGTAACAGGGGTTAGAGAGGGAGACCACCTAACTCAGTGAGACTCACCTCAGGTAACAGGGGTTAGAGAGGGAGACCACCTAACTCAGTGAGACTCACCTCAGGTAACAGGGGGAGACCACCTAACTCAGTGAGACTCACCTCAGATAACGGGGAGACCACCTAACTCAGTGAGACTCATCTCAGGTAACAGGGGTTAGAGAGGGAGACCACCTAACTCAGTGAGACTCATCTCAGGTAACAGGGGTTAGAGAGGGAGACCACCTAACTCAGTGAGACTCACCTCAGGTAACAGGGGGAGACAACCTAACTCAGTGAGACTCATCTCAGGTAACAGGGGTTAGAGAGGGAGACCACCTAACTCAGTGAGACTCACCTCAGGTAACAGGGGGAGACCACCTAACTCAGTGAGACTCACCTCAGGTGACAGGGGGAGACCACCTAACTCAGTGAGACTCATCTCAGGTAACAGGGGTTAGAGAGGGAGACCACCTAACTCAGTGAGACTCATCTCAGTTAACAGGGGGAGACCACCTAACTCAGTGAGACTCACCTCAGGTGACAGGGGGAGACCACCTAACTCAGTGAGACTCATCTCAGGTAACAGGGGTTAGAGAGGGAGACCACCTAACTCAGTGAGACTCATCTCAGTTAACAGGGGTTAGAGAGGGAGACCACCTAACTCAGTGAGACTCACCTCAGGTAACAGGGGTTAGAGAGGGAGACCACCTAACTCAGTGAGACTCACCTCAGGTAACAGGGGGAGACCACCTAACTCAGTGAGACTCACCTCAGGTGACAGGGGGAGACCACCTAACTCAGTGAGACTCATCTCAGGTAACAGGGGTTAGAGAGGGAGACCACCTAACTCAGTGAGACTCATCTCAGGTAACAGGGGTTAGAGAGGGAGACCACCTAACTCAGTGAGAACAGGGGGAGACCACCTAACTCAGTGAGACTCACCTCAGGTAACAGGGGTTAGAGAGGGAGACCACCTAACTCAGTGAGACTCACCTCAGGTAACAGGGGGAGACAACCTAACTCAGTGAGACTCACCTCAGGTAACAGGGGGAGACCACCTAACTCAGTGAGACTCATCTCAGGTAACAGGGGTTAGAGAGGGAGACCACCTAACTCAGTGAGACTCATCTCAGGTAACAGGGGTTAGAGAGGGAGACCACCTAACTCAGTGAGACTCACCTCAGGTAACAGGGGGAGACCACCTAACTCAGTGAGACTCACCTCAGGTAACAGGGGGAGACCACCTAACTCAGTGAGACTCACCTCAGGTAACAGGGGGAGACCACCTAACTCAGTGAGACTCACCTCAGGTAACAGGGGGAGACCACCTAACTCAGTGAGACTCACCTCAGGTAACAGGGGGAGACCACCTAACTCAGGGAGACTCACCTCAGATATTTAAATTGAATGATTATTATTATATATATATATTTTTTAACGTAACCGTTATTTAACTAGGTAAGTCAGTTAAGGACAAATTCTTATTTACAATGACGGCCTACCCCTACCCGGATGATGCTGGGACAATTGTGCGCCGCCCTATGGGACTCCCAATCACGGCCGGTTGTGATACAGCCTGGATTCAAACCAGGGTGTCTGTAGTGCCTTAGACCGCTGCGCCACTCGTGAGCCCCCGAGTGATCTTCTCTGAGGATGTTGATTGATCGAGGAGACCTTTCACGACAAGCTTCATTAGCTATAGGTCCAACCTAATTATTGACGTATAGATTCAGAGCTCATTTAAAAGGTGTACAAGATTACGGTCCTCATTGATCAGTGTGTGAGCTGTCATTCCTACAACAGTCAGTGTGTTTAGTAAAGGGTCAGACAAGGGCTCTACTTTCTGGTCCCAACCCTATTCTCTTTAGTGTGCACTACTTTGGAACAGAGTAGTGCACTACTTTGGAACAGAGTAGTGCACTACTTTGGAACAGAGTAGTGCACTACTTTGGAACAGAGTAGTGTCGTGGAAGAATCAGAATTTGTTGGTAACATAGGTAAGATGTTTTATATTCATCATATGCTTGTAAGTTACTTCTCATCAGAATGGTATTTTTGTATAATACTGTTGCAGCATATGTTCTATGTCAGGACTAAGTTGCTTGGGCCGCTGAGAGGGGAGAGGTCAAGGTGTCATCATGTGTAAACATATCTTTTGCTCCACAATGTCTGTGTGCCAGTTAATGTGTCTGTGTGATCTTGTCCAGGATTGGTTGTATTTAGAATTGGTTGTATCTAAATGACAATTTGATATATGCCTGTTGATATGGAGGATTGGTTTATGGTTCTGAGGTTGAGAGCGGAGACAAAGCTGAACAATGAATTATGTCGATGCTGTCTTATCCTGTGTATCTTTGCTATAAAGGATCCCATTTTGCCGTTGTGTTGGGACTCTCAACATTTCATTAGAGATACTGAACTGTTGAAAGTCAAAAGGCTATTGCAATGTGGAAGGGGCTCTCAGAGAATTCACTGAGAGACACTGAATTGATCTGAGAGTCACAGGGTTGTGATAGAGCTCATATAATTAAAGATGGACTTTGATAACTAACTCTGACTTGTGTTGTGGTTTGCTCTCATGATTTGGTAAATAGAGGACATTTCCACGACAGTAGTGCACTACTTTTGACCAGAGTAGTGCACTACTTTTGACCAGAGTAGTGCACTACTTTTGACCAGAGTAGTGCACTACTTTTGACCAGAGTAGTGCACTACTTTTGACCAGAGTAGTGCACTACTTTGGACCAGAGTAGTGCACTACTTTGGACCAGAGTAGTGCACTACTTTGGACCAGAGTAGTGCACTACTTTGGACCAGAGTAGTGCACTACTTTGGAACAGAGTAGTGCACTACTTTGGAACAGAGTAGTGCACTACTTTGGAACAGAGTAGTGCACTACTTTGGAACAGAGTAGTGCACTACTTCGGAACAGAGTAGTGCACTACTTCGGAACAGAGTAGTGCACTACTTTTGACCAGAGTAGTGCACTACTTCGGAACAGAGTAGTGCACTATTGGGAACAAGGTGCCATTTGAAGCGCAGGCCTCCGTCTCAGATCATCAAAATCGAATATTCTATATTTCCTTCAGAAACACTTCTTCCTGTTGGCTGCTATTTTTACATATTCAACTGGTAATTCATTTATTTATTTTTTAAGAGCAAGGTGCAGGTCGATCATAGTCGCTCTCCTTAGCTTAGTACAACTGTCGTACCCCATCAGAAGCCCAAATATAAGCTTGTTTCTACTCCAATGTTAGTAGACAAAGTAAATGTAAACAAACACTGTATAGCCTCAAAACATGGTTCAAACTCTCATGTTGATATCACGGATGGTCAGTCCTTGCATCCATAGCTCTGTCTAAGAATCTGAAACATGTTACATTTCTGCAGCCCGAACAGGGGAAGGTTACTTAATGTTTTAACTGAAACAGGGAAGGTTACTTCATGTTTTATCTGAAACAGGGAAGGTTACTTAATGCTTTAACTGAAACAGGGAAGGTTACTTCATGTTTTTACTGAAACAGGGAAGGTTACTTAATGTTTTAACTGAAACAGGGAAGGTTACTTAATGTTTTAACTGAAACAGGGAAGGTTACTTAATGTTTTAACTGAAACGGGACAGGGAAGGTTACTTAATGTTTTAACTGAAACGGGACAGGGAAGGTTACTAAATGTTTTAACTGAAACAGGGAAGGCTACTAAATGTTTTTACTGAAACAGGGAAGGTTACTTAATGTTTTTACTGAAACAGGGAAGGTTACTTAATGTATTATCTGAAACAGGGAAGGTTACTTAATGTTTTAACTGAAACGGGGTGGGGAAGGTTACTTAATGTATTATCTGAAACAGGGAAGGTTACTTAATGTATTATCTGAAACAGGGAAGGTTACTTAATGTTTTAACTGAAACAGGGAAGGTTACTTAATGTATTATCTGAAACAGGGAAGGTTACTTAATGTATTATCTGAAACAGGGAAGGTTACTTAATGTATTATCTGAAACAGGGAAAGTTACTTAATGTGTTATCTGAAACAGGGAAGGTTACTTAATGTTTTATCTGAAACAGGGAAGGTTACTTAATGTTTTAACTGAAACAGGGAAGGTTACTTAATGTTTTAACTGAAACAGGGAAGGTTACTTAATGTTTTAACTGAAACAGGGAAGGGAAGGTTACTTAATGTTTTATCTGAAACAGGGAAGGGAAGGTTACTTAATGTTTTATCTGAAACAGGGAATGGAAGGTTACTTAATGTATTATCTGAAACAGGGAAGATTACTTAATGTATTATCTGAAACAGGGAAGGTTACTTAATGTATTATCTGAAACAGGGAAGGTTACTTAATGTGTTATCTGAAACAGGGAAGGTTACTTAATGTATTATCTGAAACAGGGAAGGTTACTTAATGTTTTAACTGAAACAGGGAAGGTTTCTTAATGTTTTAACTGAAACAGGGAAGGGAAGGTTACTTAATGTGTTATCTGAAACAGGGACCGGGAAGGTTACTTAATGTTTTAACTGAAACACGGAAGGTTACTTAATGTATTATCTGAAACAGGGAAGGTTACTTAATGTATTATCTGAAACAGGGAAGGTTACTTAATGTTTTAACTGAAACGGGGTGGGGAAGGTTACTTAATGTTTTATCTGAAACAGGGGAGGGAAGGTTACTTAATGTGTTATCTGAAACAGGGAAGGGAAGGTTACTTAATGTGTTATCTGAAACAGGGAAGGTTACTTAATGTATTATCTGAAACAGGGAAGGTTACTTAATGTATTATCTGAAACAGGGAAGGTTACTTAATGTGTTATCTGAAACAGGGAATGGAAGGTTACTTAATGTATTATCTGGAACAGGGAAGATTACTTAATGTATTATCTGAAACAGGGAAGGTTACTTAATGTATTATCTGAAACAGGGAAGGTTACTTAATGTGTTATCTGAAACAGGGAAGGTTACTTAATGTATTATCTGAAACAGGGAAGGTTACTTAATGTTTTAACTGAAACAGGGAAGGTTACTTAATGTTTTAACTGAAACAGGGGAGGGAAGGTTACTAAATGTTTTAACTGAAACAGGGAAGGTTACTTAATGTATTATCTGAAACCGGGAAGGTTACTTAATGTTTTAACTGAAACACGGAAGGTTACTTAATCTATTATCTGAAACAGGGAAGGTTACTTAATCTATTATCTGAAACAGGGAAGGTTACTTAATGTTTTAACTGAAACGGGGTGGGGAAGGTTACTTAATGTATTATCTGAAACAGGGAAAGTTACTTAATGTGTTATCTGAAACAGGGAAGGTTACTTAATGTTTTATCTGAAACAGGGAAGGTTACTTAATGTTTTAACTGAAACAGGGAAGGTTACTTAATGTTTTAACTGAAACAGGGAAGGGAAGGTTACTTAATGTGTTATCTGAAACAGGGAAGGGAAGGTTACTTAATGTTTTATCTGAAACAGGGGAGGGAAGGTTACTAAATGTTTTAACTGAAACAGGGAAGGTTACTTAATGTATTATCTGAAACAGGGAAGGTTACTTAATGTTTTAACTGAAACAGGGAAGGTTACTTAATGTATTATCTGAAACAGGGAAGGTTACTTAATGTATTATCTGAAACAGGGAAGGTTACTTAATGTTTTAACTGAAACGGGGTGGGGAAGGTTACTTAATGTATTATCTGAAACAGGGAAGGTTACTTAATGTTTTATCTGAAACAGGGAAGGTTACTAAATGTATTATCTGAAACAGGGAAGGTTACTAAATGTATTATCTGAAACAGGGAAGGTTACTTAATGTTTTATCTGAAACAGGGAAGGTTACTTAATGTTTTAACTGAAACAGGGAAGGTTACTTAATGTATTATCTGAAACAGGGAATGTTACTTAATGTTTTATCTGAAACAGGGAAGGTTACTTAATGTTTTATCTGAAACGGGACAGGGAAGGTTACTTAATGTTTTAACTGAAACGGGACAGGGAAGGTTACTTAATGTTTTAACTGAAACGGGACAGGGAAGGTTACTAAATGTTTTAACTGAAACAGGGAAGGCTACTAAATGTTTTTACTGAAACAGGGAAGGTTACTTAATGTTTTTACTGAAACAGGGAAGGTTACTTAATGTATTATCTGAAACAGGGAAGGTTACTTAATGTTTTAACTGAAACGGGGTGGGGAAGGTTACTTAATGTATTATCTGAAACAGGGAAGGTTACTTAATGTATTATCTGAAACAGGGAAGGTTACTTAATGTTTTAACTGAAACAGGGAAGGTTACTTAATGTATTATCTGAAACAGGGAAGGTTACTTAATGTATTATCTGAAACAGGGAAGGTTACTAAATGTATTATCTGAAACAGGGAAGGTTACTTAATGTTTTATCTGAAACAGGGAAGGTTACTTAATGTTTTAACTGAAACAGGGAAGGTTACTTAATGTATTATCTGAAACAGGGAAGGTTACTTAATGTTTTATCTGAAACAGGGAAGGTTACTTAATGTTTTATCTGAAACGGGACAGGGAAGGTTACTTAATGTTTTAACTGAAACGGGACAGGGAAGGTTACTTAATGTTTTAACTGAAACGGGACAGGGAAGGTTACTAAATGTTTTAACTGAAACAGGGAAGGCTACTAAATGTTTTTACTGAAACAGGGAAGGTTACTTAATGTTTTTACTGAAACAGGGAAGGTTACTTAATGTATTATCTGAAACAGGGAAGGTTACTTAATGTTTTAACTGAAACGGGGTGGGGAAGGTTACTTAATGTATTATCTGAAACAGGGAAGGTTACTTAATGTATTATCTGAAACAGGGAAGGTTACTTAATGTTTTAACTGAAACAGGGAAGGTTACTTAATGTTTTAACTGAAACAGGGGAGGGAAGGTTACTAAATGTTTTAACTGAAACAGGGAAGGTTACTTAATGTATTATCTGAAACAGGGAAGGTTACTTAATGTATTATCTGAAACAGGGAAGGTTACTTAATGTTTTAACTGAAACAGGGAAGGTTACTTAATGTTTTAACTGAAACAGGGAAGGTTTCTTAATGTTTTAACTGAAACAGGGAAGGGAAGGTTACTTAATGTGTTATCTGAAACAGGGACCGGGAAGGTTACTTAATGTTTTAACTGAAACACGGAAGGTTACTTAATGTATTATCTGAAACAGGGAAGGTTACTTAATGTATTATCTGAAACAGGGAAGGTTACTTAATGTTTTAACTGAAACGGGGTGGGGAAGGTTACTTAATGTATTATCTGAAACAGGGAAAGTTACTTAATGTGTTATCTGAAACAGGGAAGGTTACTTAATGTTTTATCTGAAACAGGGAAGGTTACTTAATGTTTTAACTGAAACAGGGAAGGTTACTTAATGTTTTAACTGAAACAGGGAAGGGAAGGTTACTTAATGTGTTATCTGAAACAGGGAAGGGAAGGTTACTTAATGTTTTATCTGAAACAGGGAAGGGAAGGTTACTTAATGTGTTATCTGAAACAGGGAAGGTTACTTAATGTATTATCTGAAACAGGGAAGGTTACTTAATGGTTTAACTGAAACAGGGAAGGTTACTTAATGTTTTAACTGAAACAGGGGAGGGAAGGTTACTAAATGTTTTAACTGAAACAGGGAAGGTTACTTAATGTATTATCTGAAACAGGGAAGGTTACTTAATGTTTTAACTGAAACAGGGAAGGTTACTTAATGTATTATCTGAAACAGGGAAGGTTACTTAATGTATTATCTGAAACAGGGAAGGTTACTTAATGTTTTAACTGAAACGGGGTGGGGAAGGTTACTTAATGTATTATCTGAAACAGGGAAGGTTACTTAATGTTTTATCTGAAACAGGGAAGGTTACTAAATGTATTATCTGAAACAGGGAAGGTTACTAAATGTATTATCTGAAACAGGGAAGGTTACTTAATGTTTTATCTGAAACAGGGAAGGTTACTTAATGTTTTAACTGAAACAGGGAAGGTTACTTAATGTATTATCTGAAACAGGGAAGGTTACTTAATGTTTTAACTGAAACAGGGAAGGTTACTTAATGTTTTATCTGAACGGGACAGGGAAGGTTACTTAATGTTTTAACTGAAACGGGACAGGGAAGGTTACTTAATGTTTTAACTGAAACGGGACAGGGAAGGTTACTAAATGTTTTAACTGAAACAGGGAAGGCTACTAAATGTTTTTACTGAAACAGGGAAGGTTACTTAATGTTTTTACTGAAACAGGGAAGGTTACTTAATGTATTATCTGAAACAGGGAAGGTTACTTAATGTTTTAACTGAAACGGGGTGGGGAAGGTTACTTAATGTATTATCTGAAACAGGGAAGGTTACTTAATGTATTATCTGAAACAGGGAAGGTTACTTAATGTTTTAACTGAAACAGGGAAGGTTACTTAATGTTTTAACTGAAACAGGGGAGGGAAGGTTACTAAATGTTTTAACTGAAACAGGGAAGGTTACTTAATGTATTATCTGAAACAGGGAAGGTTACTTAATGTATTATCTGAAACAGGGAAGGTTACTTAATGTTTTAACTGAAACAGGGAAGGTTACTTAATGTTTTAACTGAAACAGGGAAGGTTTCTTAATGTTTTAACTGAAACAGGGAAGGGAAGGTTACTTAATGTGTTATCTGAAACAGGGACCGGGAAGGTTACTTAATGTTTTAACTGAAACACGGAAGGTTACTTAATGTATTATCTGAAACAGGGAAGGTTACTTAATGTATTATCTGAAACAGGGAAGGTTACTTAATGTTTTAACTGAAACGGGGTGGGGAAGGTTACTTAATGTATTATCTGAAACAGGGAAAGTTACTTAATGTGTTATCTGAAACAGGGAAGGTTACTTAATGTTTTATCTGAAACAGGGAAGGTTACTTAATGTTTTAACTGAAACAGGGAAGGTTACTTAGTGTTTTAACTGAAACAGGGAAGGGAAGGTTACTTAATGTGTTATCTGAAACAGGGAAGGGAAGGTTACTTAATGTTTTATCTGAAACAGGGAAGGGAAGGTTACTTAATGTGTTATCTGAAACAGGGAAGGTTACTTAATGTATTATCTGAAACAGGGAAGGTTACTTAATGGTTTAACTGAAACAGGGAAGGTTACTTAATGTTTTAACTGAAACAGGGGAGGGAAGGTTACTAAATGTTTTAACTGAAACAGGGAAGGTTACTTAATGTATTATCTGAAACAGGGAAGGTTACTTAATGTTTTAACTGAAACAGGGAAGGTTACTTAATGTATTATCTGAAACAGGGAAGGTTACTTAATGTATTATCTGAAACAGGGAAGGTTACTTAATGTTTTAACTGAAACGGGGTGGGGAAGGTTACTTAATGTATTATCTGAAACAGGGAAGGTTACTTAATGTTTTATCTGAAACAGGGAAGGTTACTAAATGTATTATCTGAAACAGGGAAGGTTACTAAATGTATTATCTGAAACAGGGAAGGTTACTTAATGTTTTATCTGAAACAGGGAAGGTTACTTAATGTTTTAACTGAAACAGGGAAGGTTACTTAATGTATTATCTGAAACAGGGAAGGTTACTTAATGTTTTATCTGAAACAGGGAAGGTTACTTAATGTTTTATCTGAAACGGGACAGGGAAGGTTACTTAATGTTTTAACTGAAACGGGACAGGAAGGTTACTTAATGTTTTAACTGAAACGGGACAGGGAAGGTTACTAAATGTTTTAACTGAAACAGGGAAGGTTACTAAATGTTTTTACTGAAACAGGGAAGGTTACTTAATGTTTTTACTGAAACAGGGAAGGTTACTTAATGTATTATCTGAAACAGGGAAGGTTACTTAATGTTTTAACTGAAACGGGGTGGGGAAGGTTACTTAATGTATTATCTGAAACAGGGAAGGTTACTTAATGTTTTATCTGAAACAGGGAAGGTTACTTAATGTTTTAACTGAAACAGGGAAGGTTACTTAATGTTTTAACTGAAACATGGAAGGTTACTTAATGTTTTAACTGAAACAGGGAAGGGAAGGTTACTTAATGTTTTATCTGAAACAGGGAAGGGAAGGTTACTTAATGTTTTATCTGAAACAGGGAATGGAAGGTTACTTAATGTATTATCTGAAACAGGGAAGATTACTTAATGTATTATCTGAAACAGGGAAGGTTACTTAATGTATTATCTGAAACAGGGAAGGTTACTAATGTGTTATCTGAAACAGGGAAGGTTACTTAATGTATTATCTGAAACAGGGAAGGTTACTTAATGTTTTAACTGAAACAGGGAAGGTTACTTAATGTTTTAACTGAAACAGGGGAGGGAAGGTTACTAAATGTTTTAACTGAAACAGGGAAGGTTACTTAATGTATTATCTGAAACAGGGAAGGTTACTTAATGTATTATCTGAAACAGGGAAGGTTACTTAATGTATTATCTGAAACAGGGAAGGTTACTTAATGTTTTATCTGAAACAGGGAAGGTTACTTAATGTTTTAACTGAAACAGGGAAGGTTACTTAATGTTTTAACTGAAACAGGGAAGGTTACTTAATGTTTTAACTGAAACAGGGAAGGGAAGGTTACTTAATGTGTTATCTGAAACAGGGAAGGGAAGGTTACTTAATGTGTTATCTGAAACAGGGAAGGTTACTTAATGTATTATCTGAAACAGGGAAGGTTACTTAATGTGTTATCTGAAACAGGGAATGGAAGGTTACTTAATGTATTATCTGGAACAGGGAAGATTACTTAATGTATTATCTGAAACAGGGAAGGTTACTTAATGTATTATCTGAAACAGGGAAGGTTACTTAATGTGTTATCTGAAACAGGGAAGGTTACTTAATGTATTATCTGAAACAGGGAAGGTTACTTAATGTTTTAACTGAAACAGGGAAGGTTACTTAATGTTTTAACTGAAACAGGGGAGGGAAGGTTACTAAATGTTTTAACTGAAACAGGGAAGGTTACTTAATGTATTATCTGAAACCGGGAAGGTTACTTAATGTTTTAACTGAAACACGGAAGGTTACTTAATCTATTATCTGAAACAGGGAAGGTTACTTAATCTATTATCTGAAACAGGGAAGGTTACTTAATGTATTATCTGAAACAGGGAAGGTTACTTAATGTTTTAACTGAAACGGGGTGGGGAAGGTTACTTAATGTATTATCTGAAACAGGGAAAGTTACTTAATGTGTTATCTGAAACAGGGAAGGTTACTTAATGTTTTATCTGAAACAGGGAAGGTTACTTAATGTTTTAACTGAAACAGGGAAGGTTACTTAATGTTTTAACTGAAACAGGGAAGGGAAGGTTACTTAATGTGTTATCTGAAACAGGGAAGGGAAGGTTACTTAATGTTTTATCTGAAACAGGGAAGGGAAGGTTACTTAATGTGTTATCTGAAACAGGGAAGGTTACTTAATGTATTATCTGAAACAGGGAAGGTTACTTAATGTTTTAACTGAAACAGGGAAGGTTACTTAATGTTTTAACTGAAACAGGGGAGGGAAGGTTACTAAATGTTTTAACTGAAACAGGGAAGGTTACTTAATGTATTATCTGAAACAGGGAAGGTTACTTAATGTTTTAACTGAAACAGGGAAGGTTACTTAATGTATTATCTGAAACAGGGAAGGTTACTTAATGTATTATCTGAAACAGGGAAGGTTACTTAATGTTTTAACTGAAACGGGGTGGGTAAGGTTACTTAATGTATTATCTGAAACAGGGAAGGTTACTTAATGTTTTATCTGAAACAGGGAAGGTTACTAAATGTATTATCTGAAACAGGGAAGGTTACTAAATGTATTATCTGAAACAGGGAAGGTTACTTAATGTTTTATCTGAAACAGGGAAGGTTACTTAATGTTTTAACTGAAACAGGGAAGGTTACTTAATGTATTATCTGAAACAGGGAAGGTTACTTAATGTTTTATCTGAAACAGGGAAGGTTACTTAATGTTTTAACTGAAACAGGGAAGGTTACTTAATGTTTTAACTGAAACAGGGAAGGTTACTTAATGTTTTAACTGAAACAGGGAAGGGAAGGTTACTTAATGTGTTATCTGAAACAGGGAAGGTTACTAAATGTATTATCTGAAACAGGGACGGTTACAAAATGTATTATCTGAAACAGGGAAGGTTACTTAATGTTTAATCTGAAACAGGGAAGGTTACTTAATGTTTTAACTGAAACAGGGAAGGTTACTTAATGTATTATCTGAAACAGGGAAGGTTACTTAATGTTTTATCTGAAACAGGGAAGGTTACTTAATGTTTTAACTGAAACAGGGAAGGTTACTTAATGTTTTAACTGAAACAGGGAAGGTTACTTAATGTTTTAACTGAAACAGGGAAGGGAAGGTTACTTAATGTGTTATCTGAAACAGGGAAGGGAAGGTTACTTAATGTGTTATCTGAAACAGGGAAGGGAAGGTTACTTAATGTGTTATCTGAAACAGGGAAGGTTACTTAATGTTTTATCTGAAACAGGGAAGGTTACTTAATGTTTTAACTGAAACAGGGAAGGTTACTTAATGTTTTAACTGAAACAGGGAAGGTTACTTAATGTTTTAACTGAAACAGGGAAGGGAAGGTTACTTAATGTGTTATCTGAAACAGGGAAGGGAAGGTTACTTAATGTGTTATCTGAAACAGGGAAGGTTACTTAATGTATTATCTGAAACAGGGAAGGTTACTTAATGTGTTATCTGAAACAGGGAATGGAAGGTTACTTAATGTATTATCTGGAACAGGGAAGATTACTTAATGTATTATCTGAAACAGGGAAGGTTACTTAATGTATTATCTGAAACAGGGAAGGTTACTTAATGTGTTATCTGAAACAGGGAAGGTTACTTAATGTATTATCTGAAACAGGGAAGGTTACTTAATGTTTTAACTGAAACAGGGAAGGTTACTTAATGTTTTAACTGAAACAGGGGAGGGAAGGTTACTAAATGTTTTAACTGAAACAGGGAAGGTTACTTAATGTATTATCTGAAACCGGGAAGGTTACTTAATGTTTTAACTGAAACACGGAAGGTTACTTAATCTATTATCTGAAACAGGGAAGGTTACTTAATCTATTATCTGAAACAGGGAAGGTTACTTAATGTATTATCTGAAACAGGGAAGGTTACTTAATGTTTTAACTGAAACGGGGTGGGGAAGGTTACTTAATGTATTATCTGAAACAGGGAAAGTTCCTTAATGTGTTATCTGAAACAGGGAAGGTTACTTAATGTTTTATCTGAAACAGGGAAGGTTACTTAATGTTTTAACTGAAACAGGGAAGGTTACTTAATGTTTTAACTGAAACAGGGAAGGGAAGGTTACTTAATGTGTTATCTGAAACAGGGAAGGGAAGGTTACTTAATGTTTTATCTGAAACAGGGAAGGGAAGGTTACTTAATGTGTTATCTGAAACAGGGAAGGTTACTTAATGTATTATCTGAAACAGGGAAGGTTACTTAATGTTTTAACTGAAACAGGGAAGGTTACTTAATGTTTTAACTGAAACAGGGGAGGGAAGGTTACTAAATGTTTTAACTGAAACAGGGAAGGTTACTTAATGTATTATCTGAAACAGGGAAGGTTACTTAATGTTTTAACTGAAACAGGGAAGGTTACTTAATGTATTATCTGAAACAGGGAAGGTTACTTAATGTATTATCTGAAACAGGGAAGGTTACTTAATGTTTTAACTGAAACGGGGTGGGTAAGGTTACTTAATGTATTATCTGAAACAGGGAAGGTTACTTAATGTTTTATCTGAAACAGGGAAGGTTACTAAATGTATTATCTGAAACAGGGAAGGTTACTAAATGTATTATCTGAAACAGGGAAGGTTACTTAATGTTTTATCTGAAACAGGGAAGGTTACTTAATGTTTTAACTGAAACAGGGAAGGTTACTTAATGTATTATCTGAAACAGGGAAGGTTACTTAATGTTTTATCTGAAACAGGGAAGGTTACTTAATGTTTTAACTGAAACAGGGAAGGTTACTTAATGTTTTAACTGAAACAGGGAAGGTTACTTAATGTTTTAACTGAAACAGGGAAGGGAAGGTTACTTAATGTGTTATCTGAAACAGGGAAGGTTACTAAATGTATTATCTGAAACAGGGAAGGTTACTAAATGTATTATCTGAAACAGGGAAGGTTACTTAATGTTTTATCTGAAACAGGGAAGGTTACTTAATGTTTTAACTGAAACAGGGAAGGTTACTTAATGTATTATCTGAAACAGGGAAGGTTACTTAATGTTTTATCTGAAACAGGGAAGGTTACTTAATGTTTTAACTGAAACAGGGAAGGTTACTTAATGTTTTAACTGAAACAGGGAAGGTTACTTAATGTTTTAACTGAAACAGGGAAGGGAAGGTTACTTAATGTGTTATCTGAAACAGGGAAGGGAAGGTTACTTAATGTGTTATCTGAAACAGGGAAGGGAAGGTTACTTAATGTGTTATCTGAAACAGGGAAGGTTACTTAATGTGTTATCTGAAACAGGGAATGGAAGGTTACTTAATGTATTATCTGAAACAGGGAAGGTTACTAAATGTATTATCTGAAACAGGGAAGGTTACTAAATGTATTATCTGAAACAGGGAAGGTTACTTAATGTTTTATCTGAAACAGGGAAGGTTACTTAATGTTTTAACTGAAACAGGGAAGGTTACTTAATGTATTATCTGAAACAGGGAAGGTTACTTAATGTTTTATCTGAAACAGGGAAGGTTACTTAATGTTTTAACTGAAACAGGGAAGGTTACTTAATGTTTTAACTGAAACAGGGAAGGTTACTTAATGTTTTAACTGAAACAGGGAAGGGAAGGTTACTTAATGTGTTATCTGAAACAGGGAAGGTTACTAAATGTATTATCTGAAACAGGGAAGGTTACTAAATGTATTATCTGAAACAGGGAAGGTTACTTAATGTTTTATCTGAAACAGGGAAGGTTACTTAATGTTTTAACTGAAACAGGGAAGGTTACTTAATGTATTATCTGAAACAGGGAAGGTTACTTAATGTTTTATCTGAAACAGGGAAGGTTACTTAATGTTTTAACTGAAACAGGGAAGGTTACTTAATGTTTTAACTGAAACAGGGAAGGTTACTTAATGTTTTAACTGAAACAGGGAAGGGAAGGTTACTTAATGTGTTATCTGAAACAGGGAAGGGAAGGTTACTTAATGTGTTATCTGAAACAGGGAAGGGAAGGTTACTTAATGTGTTATCTGAAACAGGGAAGGTTACTTAATGTGTTATCTGAAACAGGGAATGGAAGGTTACTTAATGTATTATCTGGAACAGGGAAGATTACTTAATGTTTTAACTGAAACAGGGAAGGTTACTTAATGTTTTAACTGAAACAGGGAAGGGAAGGTTACTTAATGTGTTATCTGAAACAGGGAAGGGAAGGTTACTTAATGTGTTATCTGAAACAGGGAAGGTTACTTAATGTATTATCTGAAACAGGGAAGGTTACTTAATGTGTTATCTGAAACAGGGAATGGAAGGTTACTTAATGTATTATCTGGAACAGGGAAGATTACTTAATGTATTATCTGAAACAGGGAAGGTTACTTAATGTATTATCTGAAACAGGGAAGGTTACTTAATGTGTTATCTGAAACAGGGAAGGTTACTTAATGTATTATCTGAAACAGGGAAGGTTACTTAATGTTTTAACTGAAACAGGGAAGGTTACTTAATGTTTTAACTGAAACAGGGGAGGGAAGGTTACTAAATGTTTTAACTGAAACAGGGAAGGTTACTTAATGTATTATCTGAAACCGGGAAGGTTACTTAATGTTTTAACTGAAACACGGAAGGTTACTTAATCTATTATCTGAAACAGGGAAGGTTACTTAATCTATTATCTGAAACAGGGAAGGTTACTTAATGTATTATCTGAAACAGGGAAGGTTACTTAATGTTTTAACTGAAACGGGGTGGGGAAGGTTACTTAATGTATTATCTGAAACAGGGAAAGTTACTTAATGTGTTATCTGAAACAGGGAAGGTTACTTAATGTTTTATCTGAAACAGGGAAGGTTACTTAATGTTTTAACTGAAACAGGGAAGGTTACTTAATGTTTTAACTGAAACAGGGAAGGGAAGGTTACTTAATGTGTTATCTGAAACAGGGAAGGGAAGGTTACTTAATGTTTTATCTGAAACAGGGAAGGGAAGGTTACTTAATGTTTTATCTGAAACAGGGAAGGGAAGGTTACTTAATGTGTTATCTGAAACAGGGAAGGTTACTTAATGTATTATCTGAAACAGGGAAGGTTACTTAATGTTTTAACTGAAACAGGGAAGGTTACTTAATGTTTTAACTGAAACAGGGGAGGGAAGGTTACTAAATGTTTTAACTGAAACAGGGAAGGTTACTTAATGTATTATCTGAAACAGGGAAGGTTACTTAATGTTTTAACTGAAACAGGGAAGGTTACTTAATGTATTATCTGAAACAGGGAAGGTTACTTAATGTATTATCTGAAACAGGGAAGGTTACTTAATGTTTTAACTGAAACGGGGTGGGTAAGGTTACTTAATGTATTATCTGAAACAGGGAAGGTTACTTAATGTTTTATCTGAAACAGGGAAGGTTACTAAATGTATTATCTGAAACAGGGAAGGTTACTAAATGTATTATCTGAAACAGGGAAGGTTACTTAATGTTTTATCTGAAACAGGGAAGGTTACTTAATGTTTTAACTGAAACAGGGAAGGTTACTTAATGTATTATCTGAAACAGGGAAGGTTACTTAATGTTTTATCTGAAACAGGGAAGGTTACTTAATGTTTTAACTGAAACAGGGAAGGTTACTTAATGTTTTAACTGAAACAGGGAAGGTTACTTAATGTTTTAACTGAAACAGGGAAGGGAAGGTTACTTAATGTGTTATCTGAAACAGGGAAGGTTACTAAATGTATTATCTGAAACAGGGAAGGTTACTAAATGTATTATCTGAAACAGGGAAGGTTACTTAATGTTTTATCTGAAACAGGGAAGGTTACTTAATGTTTTAACTGAAACAGGGAAGGTTACTTAATGTATTATCTGAAACAGGGAAGGTTACTTAATGTTTTATCTGAAACAGGGAAGGTTACTTAATGTTTTAACTGAAACAGGGAAGGTTACTTAATGTTTTAACTGAAACAGGGAAGGTTACTTAATGTTTTAACTGAAACAGGGAAGGGAAGGTTACTTAATGTGTTATCTGAAACAGGGAAGGGAAGGTTACTTAATGTGTTATCTGAAACAGGGAAGGTTACTTAATGTATTATCTGAAACAGGGAAGGTTACTTAATGTGTTATCTGAAACAGGGAATGGAAGGTTACTTAATGTATTATCTGGAACAGGGAAGATTACTTAATGTATTATCTGAAACAGGGAAGGTTACTTAATGTATTATCTGAAACAGGGAAGGTTACTTAATGTGTTATCTGAAACAGGGAAGGTTACTTAATGTATTATCTGAAACAGGGAAGGTTACTTAATGTTTTAACTGAAACAGGGAAGGTTACTTAATGTTTTAACTGAAACAGGGGAGGGAAGGTTACTAAATGTTTTAACTGAAACAGGGAAGGTTACTTAATGTATTATCTGAAACCGGGAAATTACTTAATGTTTTAACTGAAACACGGAAGGTTACTTAATGTGTTATCTGAAACAGGGAAGGTTACTTAATGTATTATCTGAAACAGGGAAGGTTACTTAATGTATTATCTGAAACCGGGAAGGTTACTTAATGTTTTAACTGAAACACGGAAGGTTACTTAATGTATTATCTGAAACAGGGAAGGTTACTTAATGTATTATCTGAAACAGGGAAGGTTACTTAATGTTTTAACTGAAACAGGGAAGGTTACTTAATGTTTTAACTGAAACAGGGAAGGTTACTTAATGTGTTATCTGAAACAGGGAAGGTTACTTAATGTATTATCTGAAACAGGGAAGGTTACTTAATGTTTTAACTGAAACAGGGAAGGTTACTTAATGTTTTAACTGAAACAGGGGAGGGAAGGTTACTAAATGTTTTAACTGAAACAGGGAAGGTTACTTAATGTATTATCTGAAACCGGGAAGGTTACTTAATGTTTTAACTGAAACACGGAAGGTTACTTAATGTATTATCTGAAACAGGGAAGGTTACTTAATGTATTATCTGAAACAGGGAAGGTTACTTAATGTTTTAACTGAAACGGGGTGGGGAAGGTTACTTAATGTATTATCTGAAACAGGGAAAGTTACTTAATGTGTTATCTGAAACAGGGAAGGTTACTTAATGTTTTATCTGAAACAGGGAAGGTTACTTAATGTTTTAACTGAAACAGGGAAGGTTACTTAATGTTTTAACTGAAACAGGGAAGGGAAGGTTACTTAATGTATTATCTGAAACAGGGAAGGGAAGGTTACTTAATGTTTTATCTGAAACAGGGAAGGGAAGGTTACTTAATGTGTTATCTGAAACAGGGAAGGTTACTTAATGTATTATCTGAAACAGGGAAGGTTACTTAATGTTTTAACTGAAACAGGGAAGGTTACTTAATGTTTTAACTGAAACAGGGGAGGGAAGGTTACTAAATGTTTTAACTGAAACAGGGAAGGTTACTTAATGTATTATCTGAAACAGGGAAGGTTACTTAATGTTTTAACTGAAACAGGGAAGGTTACTTAATGTATTATCTGAAACAGGGAAGGTTACTTAATGTATTATCTGAAACAGGGAAGGTTACTTAATGTTTTAACTGAAACGGGGTGGGGAAGGTTACTTAATGTATTATCTGAAACAGGGAAGGTTACTTAATGTTTTATCTGAAACAGGGAAGGTTACTAAATGTATTATCTGAAACAGGGAAGGTTACTAAATGTATTATCTGAAACAGGGAAGGTTACTTAATGTTTTTACTGCTGATTGCAGCTTTAAAGGCCGGATTCTGTTTCCAACAGTATCACGGAAGATCTGCGCTTATAGCTAGATTGACATTTAAAAGCAACGTTCCCTCGTTAGCAGAGACGACATTCACGGTAAACGCCGCATATGTCAGCTCAATCAGGGAAATGACCTTTACATTTTTATTTAACACGGATATTCCACAATATGGATTGACTTCAGCCCTAAATGAGCACTATGACAGTGGTGGAAAAATGTACCCAATAGTCAGTAATAGTACTAGTGTACTACTGTAGTAAAAATAAAGATCCCTTAATAGAAAACGACTCAAGTAAAAGTGAAAGTCACCCAGTAAAATACGCCTTGAGTGAAAGTCTAAAAGTATTTAGTTTTAAATTAAGTATCAAAAGTCAATGTAACTGCTGAAGTATACTTTACGTTTTAACAGCAAAAATATAAATAATTTCTAATTTCTTTTTTTATTAATTAAAGCAGAAGGCATCATTTTTTAAAATTTATTTACATTTACGGATAGCCAGGGGCTCTGACACTTTACACACAATGCATGTGTGGTTGTTGAGTCCGCCAGATCAGAGGCAGTAGGGATGATCAGGGGCTCTGACACTTTACACACAATGCATGTGTGGTTGTTGAGTCCTCCAGATCAGAGGCAGTAGGGATGATCAGGGGCTCTGACACTTTACACACAATGCATGTGTGGTTGTTGAGTCCTCCAGATCAGAGGCAGTAGGGATGACCAGGGATGTTCTCTGTTTAGTGAGTCCTCCAGATCAGAGGCAGTAGGGATGACCAGGGATGTTCTCTGTTTAGTGAGTCCTCCAGATCAGAGGCAGTAGGGATGACCAGGGATGTTCTGTTTAGTGAGTCCTCCAGATCAGAGACAGTAGAGATGACCAGTGATGTTCTCTGTTTAGTGAGTCCTCCAGATCAGAGACAGTAGAGATGACCAGTGATGTTCTCTGTTTAGTGAGTCCTCCAGATCAGAGGCAGTAGGGATGACCAGGGATGTTCTCTGTTTAGTGAGTCCTCCAGATCAGAGACAGTAGAGATGACCAGTGATGTTCTCTGTTTAGTGAGTCCTCCAGATCAGAGGCATTAGGGATGAGCAGGGATGTTCTCTGTTTAGTGAGTCCTCCAGATCAGAGACAGTAGAGATGACCAGTGATGTTCTCTGTTTAGTGAGTCCTCCAGATCAGAGGCAGTAGAGATGACCAGTGATGTTCTCTGTTTAGTGAGTCCTCCAGATCAGAGGCAGTAGTGACGACCAGGGATGTTCTCTTGATAAGCACTGATAAGCATTCAAAATGTAACGAGCACTTTTAGGTGTCAGGGAAAATGTATGGAGTAAAAAGCACATTATTGTCTTTAGGAATGTAGTGAAGTCAAAGACATAAACAATATGAATAGTAAAGTACAGATACCCCCCCCCCAAAAAAAACGACTTAAGTAGTATTTAAAAGTATTTTTTACTTCAGTACTTTACACCACTGGGATTGGACATTTCTTTACATTTAAAGTTTTCTGTAATTGTTAATGAATAACACTGTACTTCATGATCAAAAGGGATATGATGTTGTGACAAACCTTTACAGAAAGAGAATTGCTGAGGTTCCCAGCCTTTGATAGGCTGAGCCTTTGTCCTCCATCTTTAGAAGCTTGTGGTTTTACCTGAAGCTGTGCCACCTCTCCTCACGACATCTTTCACCGGTTGTCCTCTAGCTCTAAATATAATCTGCCCAAGGCAGAGGGCAACAATGCAATTTGAAAGTCTTCGTCCTCCCAAACAGATGACAGGACAGAACCAGGGTAATATTGTTTAAACAGATGACAGGACAGAACCAGGGTAATATTGTTTAAACAGATGACAGGACAGAACCAGGGTAATATTGTCCTCTCAAACAGATGACAGGACAGAACCAGGGTAATATTGTTTAAACAGATTACAGGACAGAACCAGGGTAATATTGTCCTCTCAAACAGATGACAGGACAGAACCAGGGTAATATTGTTTAAACAGATGACAGGACAGAACCAGGGTAATATTGTTTAAACAGATGACAGGACAGAACCAGGGTAATATTGGTTTATATTAATGATACACTGATCAAAAAAATTAAGGGAACACTTAAACAACACAATGTAACTCCAAGTCAATCACACTTCTGTGAAATCAAACTGTCCACTTAGGAAGCAACACTGATTGACAATACATTTCACATGCTGTTGTGCAAATGGAATAGACAACAGGTGGAAATTATAGGCAATTAGCAAGACACCCCCAATAAAGGAGTGGTTCTGCAGGTGGTGCCACAGACCACTTCTCAGTTCCTATGCTTCCTGGCTGATGTTTTGGTCACTTTTGAATGCTGGCGGTGCTTTCACTCTAGTTGTAGCATGAGACGGAGTCTACAACCCACACAAGTGGCTCAGGTAGTGCAGCTCATCCAGGATGGCACATCAATGCGAGCTATGGCAAGAAGGTTTGCTGTGTCTGTCAGCGTAGTGTCCAGAGCATGGAGGCGCTACCAGGAGACAGGCCAGTACATCAGGAGACGTGGAGGAGGCTGTAGGAGGGCAACAACCCAGGAGCAGGACCGCTACCTCTGCCTTTGTGCAAGGAGGAGCAGGAGGAGCACTGCCAGAGCCCTGCAAAATGACCTCCAGTAGGCCACAAATGTGCATGTGTCTGCTCAAACAGTCAGAAACAGACTCCACGAGGGTGGTATGAGGGCCCAACGTCCACAGGTGGGGGTTGTGTTTACAGCCCAACACCGTGCAGGACGTTTGGCATTTGCCAGAGAACACCAAGATTGGTGAATTCGCCACTGGCGCCCTGTGCTCTTCACAGATTAAAGCAGGTTGACACTGAGCACGTGACAGACGTGACAGAGTCTGGAGACGCCGTGGAGAACGTTCTGCTGCCTGCAACATCCTCCAGCATGACCAGTTTGGCGGTGGGTCAGTCATGGTGTGGGGTGGCATTACTTTGGGGGGCCGCACAACCCTCCATGTGCTCGCCAGGGGTAGCCTGACTGCCATCAGGTACCGAAATAAGATCCTCAGACCCCTTGTGAGACCATATGCTGGTGCGGTTGGCCCTGGGTTCCTCCTAATGCAAGACAATGCTAGACCTCATGTGGCTGGAGTGTGTCAGCAGTTCCTGCAAGAGGAAGGCATTGATGCCATGGACTGGCCCGCCCGTTCCCCGGACCTGAATCCAATTGAACACATCTGGGACATCATGTCTCGCTCCATCCACCAACGCCACGTTGCACCACAGACTGTCCAGGAGTTGGCGGATGCTTTAGTCCAGGTCTGGGAGGAGATCCCTAAGGAGACCATCCGCCACCTCATCAGGAGCAGGCGATATAGGGAGGTCATACAGGCACGAGGAGGCCACACACACTACTGAGCCTCATTTTGACTTGTTTTTTCAAGACATTACATCAAAGTTGGATCAGCCTGTAGTGTGGTTTTCCACTTCAATTTTGAGTGTGACTCCAAATCCAGACCTCCATGGGATGATAAATTTGATTTCCAGTGATAAGTTTTGTGTGATTTTGTTGTCAGCACATTCAACTATGTAAAGAAAAAAGTATTTAATAAGAATATTTCATTCATTCAGATCTAGGATGTGTTATTTTAGTGTTCC
This sequence comes from Oncorhynchus kisutch, assembly GCF_002021735.2. NCBI lineage: Eukaryota > Metazoa > Chordata > Actinopteri > Salmoniformes > Salmonidae > Oncorhynchus > Oncorhynchus kisutch. The sequence goes on from NW_022265933.1 coordinate 147,352, forward strand.
CTTTATTTCTTTGAGCAGTGTATAAGGTTTCAGTACAACACACAGTTTCCTTCATTCAGGATGGGTTTCAGTACAACACACAGTTTCCTTCATTCAGGATGGGTTTAAGTACAACACACAGTTCATTCAGGATGGGTTTCAGTCCGACACACAGTTCATTCAGGATGGGTTTCAGTCCAACACACAGTTCATTCAGGATGGGTCCAATACACAGTTTCCTGCATTCAGGATGGGTTTCAGTACAACACACAGTTCATTCAGGATGGGTTTCAGTCCAACACACAGTTCATTCAGGATGGGTTTCAGGACAACACACAGTTCATTCAGGATGGGTTTCAGTACAACACACAGTTCATTCAGGATGGGTTTCAGTCCAACACACAGTTCATTCAGGATGGGTTTCAGTACAACACACAGTTCATTCAGGATGGGTTTCAGTACAACACACAGTTCATTCAGGATGGGTACAACACACAGTTTCCTGCATTCAGGATGGGTTTCAGTACAACACACAGTTCATTCAGGATGGGTTTCAGTCCAACACACAGTTCATTCAGGATGGGTTTCAGGACAACACACAGTTCATTCAGGATGGGTTTCAGTACAACACACAGTTAATTCAGGATGGGTTTCAGTCCAACACACAGTTCATTCAGGATGGGTTTCAGTACAACACACAGTTCATTCAGGATGGGTTTCAGTACAACACACAGTTCATTCAGGATGGGTACAACACACAGTTTCCTGCATTCAGGATGGGTTTCAGTACAACACACAGTTCATTCAGGATGGGTTTCAGTCCAACACACAGTTCATTCAGGATGGGTTTCAGGACAACACACAGTTCATTCAGGATGGGTTTCAGTACAACACACAGTTAATTCAGGATGGGTTTCAGTACAACACACAGTTCATTCAGGATGGGTTTCAGTACAACACACAGTTCATTCAGGATGGGTTTCAGTACAACACACAGTTCATTCAGGATGGGTTTCAGTACAACACACAGTTCATTCAGGATGGGTTTCAGTACAACACACAGTTCATTCAGGATGGGTACAACACACAGTTTCCTGCATTCAGGATGGGTTTCAGTACAACACACAGTTCATTCAGGATGGGTTTCAGTCCAACACACAGTTCATTCAGGATGGGTTTCAGTACAACACACAGTTCATTCAGGATGGGTTTCAGTACAACACACAGTTCATTCAGGATGGGTTTCAGTACAACACACAGTTCATTCAGGATGGGTTTCAGTACAACACACAGTTTCCTGCATTCAGGATGGGTTTCAGTACAACACACAGTTCATTCAGGATGGGTTTCAGGACAACACACAGTTAATTCAGGATGATACAAAGAAAAAGGAATGAATGTATAAAATGTTAGATGACTGAGGATAGACAGGGCTTTAAGAAATAGGTATGTGTCTCCATTGGCATCCTATTCCCTGTCCAGTGTACTACTGTTGACTAGAGCCCAGAGGGAAAAGGGAGCCATTTGGGACGATTGGCACCCTATTTCCCTGTCCAGTGTACTGTACTACTGTTGACTAGGGACCAGAGGGGAAAAGGGGGCCATTTGGGACGATTGGCTGTAATTTCTCTGGAAGGATGATTCTGTAGTTTTGTACAACAGTAGAGATACTCTAGAGAGTCTGTATCGTGTGATGTGCTATTCTTCCTTCACAGCTAGTCCAATGACCCAGAGTAGATCTGAGGAACACACAGCTAGTCCAATGACCCAGAGTAGATCTGAGGAACACACAGCTAGTCCAATGACCCAGAGTAGATCTGAGGAACACACAGCTAGTCCTTTGACCCAGAGTAGATCTGAGGAACACACAGCTAGTCCAATCGGAAGTCTCCAACATGCTGAGGTGTCTCTTTAGAACAGGATGTGCTGTTTATAATAATCCAACCTTTGACCCCTCTCAGTTAGTGTTGATTGACCCTCTTCGACACAGGAGGTTGGTGGCACCTTAATTGGGGAGGACGGGTTCGTGGCAAATGGCTTGAGAGGAAATACGTGGAATGGTATCAAACACATGGTTTGGTTTCCATGTGTTTGAATGGTTTGGTTTCCATGTGTTTGAATGGTTTGGTTTCCATGGTTTCCATGTGTTTGAATGGTTTGGTTTCCATGTGTTTGAATGGTTTGGTTTCCATGGTTTCCATGTGTTTGAATGGTTTGGTTTCCATGGTTTCCATGTGTTTGAATGGTTTGGTTTCCATGGTTTCCATGTGTTTGAATGGTTTGGTTTCCATGGTTTCCATGTGTTTGATACCGTTCCATTTGCGCCGTTCAAGCCATTACGATGAGCCATCCTCCCCTCAGCAACAACAGAGTTTCAGTTATTCTCCTTGTTGTGGAGGCTGGTCACCATGATGAGTTAGTTCCTCTGAGGTTCAGACTGTTGTTCTTGTAACTCCCATCCCTTGTTGTCCATCCGTCTGTCATCGATCATTACTGAAAGGTTCCTCCCAGTAGAGAAGGCCGTTTCATGGTACATCCATTTCAAGCATCACAACATCCGCTCCCCGACTACAACCCCCCCCCCCCCAGCACAACTTCAGATCGATGATTAGATTTTTCTGTCAGTTTGTGTGTTTAAAAAAAACTATTGTTTTTCAAGAAACAAGATCATGTTTATACACACACACACACACACTTTCAACATGTTTATACACACACACACACACACACACACTTTAAACATGTTTATACACACACACACACACACACTTTCAACATGTTTATACACACACACACACACACACTTTAAACATGTTTATACACACACACACACACTTTAAACATGTTTATACACACACACACACACACACTTTAAACATGTTTATACACACACACACACTTAATCAAAGAAAAAACTAAACATTGTCTTTAAGTGGCCAGGAAAATTATTAATTAAATGAATGCATGGATTTGTCAACTCATTGTTACATTTTTGTTTGTTAAATTCTCTTTTGTTATGGCTGTCCTGTGTGGTTAAAGGTGTAGTCAGCTATCTATCTAGGACTGGACCTCCAGTCCCTCTATCCTCCATCCCAGTCCCTCTAGCAGACCGTCCCGTTCTCCTGCCTCGACTTGGGGCAGGTGGATCGAGGGATGGGCTGGACGGAGGGAGCCAGGGTACAGAAGAAACCAGCGATGAGGGTGAGCCCCAGACCTCCCCAGGCGCAGAACATAGACCAGCCGTAGCCATGGCCAATGTCGTCCGGCAGGCCGTACAGATAGCGAGGATAACGGGACAGCTCGAAGTTGATCCCCGCCACGCAGGTACAGAGAGAGATTATACAGAAGGTGCCTGGGGAGGAGAGAGAGAGAGGGGGAGGTGGGGAGAGGGAGGGTAAGGGTAGCGAGGGAGAGAGGGGAGGTGTCGAGGGAGAGAGTGGGGGAAGATAAAGGAGAGGGGAGGGGTGGAGAGAGGGGAGGTTGGGGAAAGGAGCGAGGGAGAAGGTGGGGATAGGGAAAGAGAGAGAGAGAAGAGGGAGAGAGAGAGAGGAGGTGGGAAGAGGGAGAGAGAGAGAGAGAGAGAGAGAGAGAGAGAGAGAGAGGAGGTGGGTAGAGGGAGAGAGAGGAGGTGGGAAGAGGGAGAGAGGAGGTGGGAAGAGGGAGAGAGAGAGAGAGAGGAGGTGGGAAGAGGGAGGGAGGGAGAGAGAGAGAGAGGAGGTGGGAAGAGAGAGAGAGAGAGAGAGAGAGAGAGAGAGAGAGAGAGAGAGAGAGAGGAGGTGGGAAGAGAGCGAGAGAGAGAGGAGGTGGGAAGAGGGAGAGAGAGGAGGTGGGAAGAGGGAGGGAAGGAGAGAGAGAGAGGGTTACACTGATGCAATAAGAACGATGTTCACTTGGTGTTTGGGTGTGAAACCGTTTATCAGTAATATAATACAACATTCCTATCATCATTATTTTGGAGAACCAATTTCTCATTCAGACTGTGAACATTTTGTACAAACAGAAAACTGTCCACTGTACAGCATTAAAATATATTACTTTGGACTTTTTCAACGGTTCCTCTCTTTTGTGTGTAGATTGAGGGTGTAATTCCACCCTAACTCTGTGAGCTGGGTGTGTGACACCGCTGGGCTGTTTATCTGTGTCCCCAATGGCACCCAACACCCCTGTATAGGACACTACTTCTGACCAGGAACCAATGGCACCCAACAACCCTGTATAGGACACTACTTCTGACCAGGACCCAATGGCACCCAACAACCCTGTATAGGACACTACTTCTGACCAGGACCCAATGGCACCCAACACCCCTGTATAGGACACTACTTCTGACCAGGAACCAATGGCACCCAACAACCTTGTATAGGACACTACTTCTGACCAGGACCCAATGGCACCCAACACCCCTGTATAGGACACTACTTCTGACCAGGAACCAATGGCACCCAACAACCTTGTATAGGACACTACTTCTGACCAGGAACCAATGGCACCCAACAACCTTGTATAGGACACTACTTCTGACCAGGACCCAATGGCACCCAACAACCTTGTATAGGACACTACTTCTGACCAGGACCCAATGGCACCCAACAACCTTGTATAGGACACTACTTCTGACCAGGACCCAATGGCACCCAACAACCCTGTATAGGACACTACTTCTGACCAGGAACCAATGGCACCCAACAACCCTGTATAGGACACTACTTCTGACCAGGACCCAATGGCACCCAACAACCCTGTATAGGACACTACTTCTGACCAGGAACCAATGGCACCCAACAACCTTGTATAGGACACTACTTCTGACCAGGAACCAATGGCACCCAACAACCTTGTATAGGACACTACTTCTGACCAGGAACCAATGGCACCCAACAACCTTGTATAGGACACTACTTCTGACCAGGACCCAATGGCACCCAACAACCCCTGTATAGGACACTACTTATGACCAGGACCCAATGGCACCCAACACCCCTGTATGGGACACTACTTCTGACCAGGAACCAATGGCACCCAACAACCTTCTATAGGACACTACTTCTGACCAGGACCCAATGGCACCCTATACTATAGTCACTGTTACTAGTGTCCCCCCAGTACCCTGAACTACAGTCACTTGTTACTAGCCTCCCCCCAGTACCCTGAACTACAGTCACCTGTTACTAGCCTCCCCCCAGTACCCTGCCCTGAACTACAGTCACTTGTTACTAGCCTCCCCCCAGTACCCTGCCCGGAACTATAGTAATTTCTCTGCACTATAACATCAGTAAAACTGAGTAACAATCAATCAACTTGAATCTGACCTGGCCCCAGTAATCTGACTTGACCACAGTAATCTGACCTGGCCACAGTAATCTGACCTGACCACAGTAATCTGACCTGACCACAGTAATCTGACCTGGCCACAGTAATTTGACCTGGCCACAGTAATCTGACCTGACCACGGTAATCTGACCTGACCACGGTAATCTGACCTGGCCACAGTAATCTGACCTGACCACAGTAATCTGACCTGACCACAGTAATCTGACCTGACCACAGTAATCTGACCTGGCCACAGTAATCTGACCTGGCCACAGTAATCTGACCTGGCCACAGTAATCTGACCTGACCACAGTAAACTGACCTGGCCACAGTAATCTGACCTGACCACAGTAATCTGACCTGGCCACAGTAATCTGACCTGGCCACAGTAATCTGACCTGACCACAGTAATCTGACCTGACCACAGTAATCTGACCTGGCAACAGTAATCTGACCTGACCACAGTAATCTGACCTGACCACAGTAATCTGACCTGACCACAGTAATCTGACCTGACCACAGTAATCTGACCTGACCACGGTAATCTGACCTGACCACGGTAATCTGACCTGGCCACGGTAATCTGACCTGACCACGGTAATCTGACCTGGCCACAGTAATCTGACCTGACCACAGTAATCTGACCTGGCCACAGTAATCTGACCTGACCACGGTAATCTGACCTGACCACGGTAATCTGACCTGACCACAGTAATCTGACCTGACCACAGTAATCTGACCTGACCACAGTAATCTGACCTGGCCCCAGTAATCTGACCTGACCACAGTAATCTGACCTGGCAACAGTAATCTGACCTGACCACAGTAATCTGACCTGACCACAGTAATCTGACCTGGCAACAGTAATCTGACCTGACCACAGTAATCTGACCTGACCACAGTAATCTGACCTGACCACAGTAATCTGACCTGGCCACAGTAATCTGACCTGGCCACAGTAATCTGACCTGGCCACAGTAATCTGACCTGGCCACAGTAATCTGACCTGACCACGGTAATCTGACCTGACCACAGTAATCTGACCTGACCACAGTAATCTGACCTGACCACGGTAATCTGACCTGACCACGGTAATCTGACCTGGCCACAGTCATCTGACCTGACCACAGTCATCTGACCTGACCACAGTAATCTGACCTGACCACAGTAATCTGACCTGGCCACAGTAATCTGACCTGACCACAGTAATCTGACCTGGCCACAGTAATCTGACCTGACCACAGTAATCTGACCTGACCACAGTAATCTGACCTGACCACAGTAATCTGACCTGTAATATTCCCTCTGTTTTGCTTCATTTCTATTCTCTCTCTCTCTCTCTCTCTCTCTCTCTCTCTCTCTCTCTCTCTCCCCCCCCCCCTCTCTCTCTCTCTTGTCTCTCCCCCCCTCCCTCTCTCTCGCTCTCTCTCTTTCCCCTTCTGTCTCTCTCTCTCCCTGTCCCCCCCCTCTCTCTCCCTCCCTCTTCCGCTCCCTCTGCCCCCCCCTCCCCTTCTGCCGTGCATGACATAATTTGTTAGTGTGATGTTACCGCCACTGCCTCCGTGTGTGTGTGTGTGTGTGTGTGTGGGGGGGGCATGGAGAATGCAGGCTGTTAATCAGAGTCACCAGCACTACTAATGAGAGTTCCCTCAGCACCTCCACACCAGACAATCAGTCCTCTATGTGGCTGTTGATGCTATGCTCTTTCACAGTAACCCCCCCCTGAGCTGGTGTTATTCCTGTTCACAGTAACCCCCCCCCCTGAGCTGGTGTTATTCCTGTTCACAGTAACCCCCCCCCCCCCCTGAGCTGGTGTTATTCCTGTTCACAGTAACCCCCCCCCTGAGCTGGTGCTATTCCTGTTCACAGTAACCCCCCCCCCCTGTGTGTAGTGTGTAGGGCCCTGTCAGTGTGTATAGAGTCAGTGTGTATAGAGTCGGTGTGTTTAGAGTCGGTGTGTATAGAGTCAGTGTGTATAGAGTCAGTGTGTATAGAGTCAGTGTATAGAGTCGGTGTGTATAGAGTCAGTGTGTATAGAGTCAGTGTGTATAGAGTCGGTGTGTATAGAGTCAGTGTGTATAGAGTCGGTGTGTATAGAGTCGGTGTGTATAGAGTCGGTGTGTATAGAGTCGGTGTGTATAGAGTCGGTGTGTATAGAGTCGGTGTGTATAGAGTCGGTGTGTATAGAGTCAGTGTGTATAGAGTCAGTGTGTATAGAGTCGGTGTGTATAGAGTCGGTGTGTATAGAGTCGGTGTGTATAGAGTCGGTGTGTATAGAGTCGGTGTGTATAGAGTCGGTGTGTATAGAGTCGGTGTGTATAGAGTCGGTGTGTATAGAGTCGGTGTGTATAGAGTATCTGTGATGTCCTCTTACCTCCCATAAGGAACAGTATCTGTGTTGTCCTCTTACCTCCCACGAGGAACAGTATCTGTGTTGTCCTCTTACCTCCCATAAGGAACAGTATCTGTGTTGTCCTCTTACCTCCCATTAGGAACAGTAATCCTGCCACGTACTGCATCAGTCCTCTATCCCAGCAGCATCCCAGAACACCTATCGTCCAGCCAAACAGAATGATGGCTACAGCCATGCCCATGAAGCCTGCCGTCATCCGCCTCAGGTCTGGAGAGACAGGAGAGATACAAGGAGGGAGGGTTAGCATGGTTACAACACACACCTGTAGTCCACATTCTGACACACACACTGTAGTCCACGTTCTGACACACACACACTGTAGTCCATGTTCTGACACACACACACACTGTAGTCCATGTTCAGACACACACACTGTAGTCCACGTTCTGACACACACACACACTGTAGTCCATGTTCAGACACACACACTGTAGTCCATGTTCTGACACACACACACTGTAGTCCAAGTTCTGACACACACACTGTAGTCCACATTCTGACACACACACTGTAGTCCATGTTCTGACACACACACACACTGTAGTCCATGTTCAGACACACACACACACTGTAGTCCATGTTCTGACACACACACTGTAGTCCATGTTCTGACACACACACACTGTAGTCCAAGTTCTGACACACACACTGTAGTCCACATTCTGACACACACACTGTAGTCCACATTCTGACACACACACTGTAGTCCATGTTCAGACACACACACTGTAGTCCATGTTCAGACACACACACTGTAGTCCATGTTCAGACACACACACTGTAGTCCATGTTCTGACACACACACTGTAGTCCATGTTCTGACACACACACACTGTAGTCCACGTTCTGACACACACACACTGTAGTCCACGTTCTGACACACACACACTGTAGTCCACGTTCTGACACACACACTGTAGTCCACGTTCTGACACACACTGTAGTCCATGTTCAGACACACACACACACACTGTAGTCCACGTTCTGACACACACACACTGTAGTCCATGTTCAGACACACACACACACACTGTAGTCCATGTTCTGACACACACACACTGTAGTCCACGTTCTGACACACACACTGTAGTCCATGTTCTGACACACACACACACTGTAGTCCACGTTCTGACACACACACTGTAGTCCACGTTCTGACACACACACTGTAGTCCACGTTCAGACACACACACTGTAGTCCACGTTCAGACACACACACAGAAGGGTTAGGCAACGTTCAGACAGAAATAGCTACTGGAACTGTCTTGACCTCTGACCCTGTCAGGACACCTGTCATTCAGCTATTGGGACTATTTTTAACCTCTGACCCTGTCAGGACGCCTGTCATTCAGCTACTGGAACTGTTTTTAACCTCTGACCCTGTCAGGACGCCTGTCATTCAGCTATTGGAACTGTTTTTAACCTCTGACCCTGTCAGGAAGCCTGTGATTCAGCTATTGGAAGTGTCCCAACATAACAGTCCTAACCCCTGACTCTGTGAACAGACTACTGACGACACAGCAGAGATAGAAGATCGACTGTAGCGTCTACAGAAGACAAATGTAGGAATCTGTAATGTTGCTCGTATCAGATCTCCTGACATGACCTCATTTCCTAATACCGTTTGACCTCACTTCCTTATACCGTATGACCTCACTTCCTTATACCGTATGACCTCACTTCCTAATACCGTATGACCTCACTTCCTAATACCGTATGACCTCACTTCCTAATATCTTATGACCTCACTTCCTTATACCGTATGACCTCACTTCCTAATACCGTATGACCTCACTTCCTAATATCGTATGACCTCACTTCCTTATACCGTAAGACCTTAGTTTGTCTATACTATTTCAGGAAAACACCTTCAGCATCCACCGAGCTCCCGCTGCTGGTGTGTGCGAGTCCGTGTGCATGTTTTTACGGGCTGAGGAAGAATGATGTGGGGAGAGGCTCGTTAAACCTTGACGGGCAAGCACCAACGCCCTCTAGGTAATCTGTCCCACAGTCCCACAGGGCCCATAAATACTCTACCTTTCAACAGTCCCATGTCTGCCCTAACTGCCCCAGAGCAGAACAAATAGAGAGCGAGAGAGAGTGAAGGTGGGGCAGGGAGAGAGATAGAGAGACGGAGGGAGAGAGACGGAGGGAGAGAGACGGAGGGAGAGAGACGGAGGGAGAGAGACGGAGGGAGAGAGACGGAGGGAGAGAGACGGAGGGAGAGAGACTGTGAGGGTGCAGAGAGGTATTAAACTACCCTCCATTATCCTACCGTCTATTATCCTACCCTCTATTATCCTACCTTCTATTATCCTACCCTCTATTATCCTACCCTCTATTATCCTACCCTCCATCATCCTACCCTCTATTAAACTACCCTCTATTAAACTACCCTCTATTAAACTACCCTCTATGATCCTACCCTCTATTAAACTACCCTCTATTATCCTACCCTCTATTATCCTACCCTCTATTAAACTACCCTCTATTAAACTACCCTCCATTATCCTACCCTCTATTAAACTACCCTCTATGATCCTACCCTCTATTAAACTACCCTCTATTATCCTACCCTCTATTATCCTACCCTCTATTAAACTACCCTCTATTAAACTACCCTCTATTAAACTACCCTCTATTATCCTACCCTCTATTAAACTACCCTCTATGATCCTACCCTCTATTAAACTACCCTCTATTAAACTACCCTCTATTATCCTACCCTCTATTAAACTACCCTCTATTATCCTACCCTCTATTAAACTACCCTCTATGATCCTACCGTCTATTATCCTACCCTCTATGATCCTACCCTCTATGATCCTACCCTCTACTATCCTACCCTCTATTAACCTACCCTCTATTTCCTACCCTTTATTAAACGACCCTGTATTATCCTACCCTCTATTCAACTACCCTCTATTAAACTACCCTCTTTTAACCTACTTAAAGTTCTACATTCACAGAACAATCGAACAAAGATAAATGTAGTATTGTTTTAGGGGAAGGTTTGATGGTGTAGTGCCAGCTAGACAGCTAACAAGCTAACCAGCTAGCCAGCTAGCCAGCTAACCAGCTAGCCAGCTAACCAGCTGACCAGCTAGCCAGCTAGACAGCTAACCAGCTAACCAGCTAGCCAGCTAACCAGCTGACCAGCTAGACAGCTAACCAGCTAGCCAGCTAACCAGCTAACCAGCTGACCAGCTAGCCAGCTAACCAGCTAACCAGCTGACCAGCTAGCCAGCTAGCCAGCTGACCAGCTAGCCAGCTAACCAGCTAACCAGCTAACCAGCTGACCAGCTAGCCAGCCAGCCCATAGAGATTACTGCATTGTGTGTTCAAGTCGCTACCAACCTTATTATAACGACACAGAAAATAGTTTTCTCACATAGTGTTAGTGTTATTTCACACTGTATTAGAATGAGGGAGGGATGTCCAATAGGGAGGGATGGACAGAGGGAGGGATATACAATAGGGAGGGATGGACAGAGGGAGGGATATACAATAGGGAGGGATGGATGGATGGATGGATGGATGGATGGATGGATGGATGGATGAATGGAGGGAGGGAGGGATGGACAGAGGGAGGGATATACAATAGGGAGGGATGGATGGATGGATGGAGGGAGGGATGTACAATATGGAGGGATGTACAATAGGGAGGGATGTACAATAGGGAGGGAGGGATGGATGGAGGGAGGGAGGGAGGGATGTACAATAGGGAGATAGGATGGATGGAGGGAGGGAGGGATGTACAATAGGGAGATAGGATGGATGGAGGGAGGGAGGGAGGGATGTACAATAGGGAGATAGGATGGATGGAGGGAGGGAGGGATGTACAATAGGGAGATAGGATGGATGGAGGGAGGGAGGGATGTACAATAGGGAGGGAGGGATGGAGGGAGGGAGGGAGGGATGTACAATAGGGAGGGATGGATGGAGGGAGGGAGGGATGTACAATAGGGAGGGAGGGATGGATGGAGGGAGGGAGGGATGTACAATAGGGAGGGATGGATGGATGGAGGGAGGGAGGGATGTACAATAGGGAGGGATGGATGGATGGAGGGAGGGAGGGATGTACAATAGGGAGGGATGGATGGATGGAGGGAGGGAGGGATGTACAATAGGGAGGGATGGATGGATGGAGGGAGGGATGTACAATAGGGAGGGAGGGATGGATGGAGGGAGGGATATACAATAGGGAGGGATGGATGGATGGAGGGAGGGAGGGATGTACAATAGGGAGGGATGGATGGATGGAGGGAGGGAGGGATGTACAATAGGGAGGGATGGATGGATGGAGGGAGGGAGGGATGTACAATAGGGAGGGAGGGATATACAATAGGGAGGGATGGATGGAGGGAGGGAGGGATATACAATAGGGAGGGATGGATGGATGGATGGAGGGAGGGAGGGATGTACAATAGGGAGGGATGGATGGAGGGAGGGAGGGATATACAATAGGGAGGGATGGATGGAGGGAGGGAGGGAGGGATGTACAATAGGGAGGGATGGATGGAGGGAGGGAGGGATATACAATAGGGAGGGATGGATGGAGGGAGGGAGGGAGGGATATACAATAGGGAGGGATGGATGGATATACAGTAGGGATGGATGGATGGATGGAGGAAGGGAGGGATATACAATAGGGAGGGATGGATGGATATACAGTAGGGATGGATGGATGGAGGGAGGGAGGGATATACAATAGGGAGGGATGGATGGATGGAGGGAGGGAGGGAGGGAGGGATGTACAATAGGGAGGGATGGATGGAGGGAGGGAAATACAGTAGGGAGGGATGGATGGAGAGGGGAGGGATATACAATAGGGAGGGATGGATGGGGGGAGGGAGGGATGTACAATAGGGATGGATGGAGGGAGGGATGTACAATAGGGATGGATGGAGGGAGGGATATACAGTAGGGATGGATGGATGGATGGAGGGATATACAGTAGGGATGGATGGTGGAGGGATATACAGTAGGGATGGATGGATGGATGGAGGGAGGGTGGGATATACAGTAGGGAGGGATGGAAGGAGGGATATACAGTAGGGATGGATGGATGGAGGGAGGGAGGATATACAGTAGGGAGGGATGGAAGGAGGGAGGGAGGGATATACAATAGGGATGGATGGATGGAGGGAGGGAGGGATGTACAATAGGGATGGATGGAGGGAGGGAGGGATATACAGTAGGGAGGGATGGAAGGAGGGAGGGAGGGATATACAGTAGGGAGGGATGGATGGAGGGTGGGATATACAGTAGGGAGGGATGGAAGGAGGGATATACAGTAGGGATGGATGGATGGAGGGAGGGAGGGATATACAGTAGGGAGGGATGGAAGGAGGGAGGGGAGGGATATACAATAGGGATGGATGGATGGAGGGAGGGAGGGATGTACAATAGGGATGGATGGAGGGAGGGAGGGATATACAGTAGGGAGGGATGGAAGGAGGGAGGGAGGGATATACAATAGGGATGGATGGATGGAGGGATGTACAATAGGGATGGATGGAGGGAGGGAGGGATATACAGTAGGGATGGATGGATGGATGGAGGGAGGGAGGGATATACAGTAGGGATGGATGGAAGGAGGGATATATACAATAGGGATGGATGGATGGATGGATGGATGGAGGGAGGGATATACAATAGGGAGGGAGGGAGGGATGTACAATAGGGATGGATGGAGGGAGGGAGGGATGGAAGGAGGGAGGGAGGGATATACAATAGGGATGGATGGATGGAGGGAGGGAGGGATATACAGTAGGGAGGGATGGATGGATATACAGTAGGGATGGATGGATGGATTTTTTAAATTTTTATTTCACCTTTATTTAACCAGGTAGGCTAGTTGAGAACAAGTTCTCATTTGCAACTGCGACCTGGCCAAGATAAAGCATAGCAGTGTGAGCATACAACAAAGAGTTACACATGGAGTAAACAATTAACAAGTCAATAACACAGTAGAAAACGAAGGGGGGGTCTATATACAATGTGTGCAAAAGGCATGAGGAGGTAGGCAAATAATTACAATTTTGCAGATTAACACTGGAGTGATAAAAGATCAGATGGTCATGTACAGGTAGAGATATTGGTGTGCAGAAGAGCAGAAAAGTAAATAAATAAAAACAGTACGGGGATGAGGTAGGTGAAAAGGGTGGATGGAAGGAGGGATATACAATAGGGATGGATGGATGGATGGAGGGATATACAATAGGGAGGGAGGGAGGGAGGGAGGGAGGAGGGAGGGAGGGAGGGAGGGAGGGAGGGAGGGAGGGAGGGAGGGAGGGAGAGATATACACAGTAGGCATGGATAGAGGGAGGACTAGAGGGAGGCGAGGGAGGGATAGAGGAATGTGATCTAATATGATCTATAATCTATATTAATATAATAGTAATATATCTCTATATAATCTATACATAATCATACTATTTATAAATTATATCTATACAATATAATCTATATTAATCTATCTATAATCATACTATTATACATTATATCTATACAATATAATCTATATATAATCTAAATCACAATATCTATATTAATAAATCATACTATTTCATCAGGATTCAGCTTGTAGTTCGAACTCAAACTTCAAAAAGAGATTGAGGAGGGGGGAGAGATTGAGGAGGGGGGAGAGATTGAGGAGGGGGGAGAGAGATTGAGGAGGGGGGGAGAGATTGAGATGTGGGGAGAGAGATTGAGGAGGGGGGGAGAGATTGAGGAGGGGGGAGAGATTGAGATGTGGGGAGAGAGATTGAGGAGGGGGGGAGAGATTGAGGAGGGGGGAGGATTGAGGAGGGGGGAGAGATGGAGATGTGGGGAAGAGAGCATTGAAGCGAGGGGGGCAGAGATTGAGGAGGGGGGAGAGATTGAGGAGAGGGGGTGAGAGATTGAGTTTAGTGGGTGAGAGATTTGTAGATGTTGGGGAGATGTAGATTGAGGAGGGGGGAGATTGATTGATGTATGTGGGTGAGTAGAGATTTGAGGAGGGGGGAGAGATTGAGATGTGGGGAGAGAGATTGAGGAGGGGGGAGAGATTGAGGAGGGGGGAGAGATTGAGGAGGGGGAGAGATTGAGATGTGGGGAGAGAGATTGAGGAGGGGGGAGGAGATTGAGGAGGGGGGAAGATTGAGGAGGGGAGAGAGATTGAGATGTGGGAGAGAGATTGAGGAGGGGGGAGAGATTGAGGAGGGGGAGAGATTGAGGAGGGGAGAGAGATTGAGGAGGGGAGAGATTGAGGAGGGGAGAGATTGAGGAGGGGGGAGAGATTGAGGAGGGGGGAGAGATTGAGGAGGGAAAGAGATTGAGGAGAGGAGAGATTGAGATGTGGGGAGAGAGATTGAGGAGGGGGGAGAGATTGAGGAGGGGGAGAGATTGAGGAGAGGGAGAGATTGAGATGTGGGGAGAGATTGAGGAGGGGGGAGAGATTGAGGAGGGGGGAGAGTGAGGAGGGGGAGAGATTGAGGAGGGGAAGAGATTGAGGAGGGGGGAGAGATTGAGGAGGGGGGAGAGTTGGATGTGGGGAGAGAGATTGAGGAGGGGGAGAGATTGAGGAGGGGGGAGAGATTGAGTAGGGGGAGAGATTGAGTAGGGGGGGGAGATTGAGGAGGGGGGAGAGATTGAGATGTGGGGAGAGAGATTGAGGAGGGGTGAGAGATTGAGG
>NW_022265933.1:162832-165332 GCF_002021735.2 Oncorhynchus kisutch
GAGAGATGTGGGAGAGATTGAGGTGTGGGGAGAGATTGAGGAGGGGGGAGAGATTGAGATGTGGGGAGAGAGATTGAGATGTGGGGAGAGAGATTGAGGAGGGGGGAGAGATTGAGGAGGGGGGGGGAGAATTGAGGAGGGGGGTAGAGATTGAGAATGTGGGGAGAGGACGATTGAGATGTGGAGAGAGAGATTGAGGAAGGGGGAGAGATTGAGGAGGGGGTCCAGGTTAATACCCTCCCAGACCACCACCTCCTTTGATCTCTAACAGAGGGTGTACAGGTTAATACCCTCCCAGACCACCACCTCCTTTGATCTCTAACAGAGGGGGTACAGGTTATTACCCTCCCGGGCCTGACCACCACTTCCTTTCATCTCTAACAGAGGGGGTACAGGTTAATACCCTCCCAGACCACCTCCTTTGATCTTAACAGAGGGGGTACAGGTTATTACCCTCCCGGGCCTGACCACCACCTCCTTTGATCTTTAACAGAGGGGTACAGGTTATTACCCTCCCAGACCACCACCTCCTTTGATCTATAACAGAGGGGGTACAGGTTAATACCCTCCCAGACCACCTCCTTTGATCTCTAACAGAGGGGTACAGGTTCATAACCTCCCAGACCACACCTCCTTTGATCTCTAACAGAGGGGGTACAGGTTAATACCCTCCCAGACCTGACCACCACCTCCTTTGATCTCTAACAGAGGGGGTACAGGTTAATACCCTCCCAGACCACCACCTCCTTTGATCTCTAACAGAGGGGGGTCCAGGTTAATACCCTCCCAGACCACCACCTCCTTTGATCTATAACAGAGGGGTACAGGTTATTACCCTCCCAAACCACCACCTCCTTTGATCTTTAACAGAGGGGGTACAGGTTAATACCCTCCCAGACCACCACCTCCTTTGATCTCTAACAGAGGGGGTACAGGTTATTACCCTCCCGGGCCTGACCTCCACCTCCTTTCATCTCTAACAGAGGGGGTCCAGGTTAATACCCTCCCCGGCCAGACCCACCCACCTCCTTTGATCTCTAACAGAGGGGGGTACAGGTTAATACCCTCCCAGACCACCACTTCCTTTGATCTCGAACAGAGGGGGTCCAGGTTAATACCCTCCCAGACCACCACCTCCTTGATCTATAACAGAGGGGGTACAGGTTAATACCCTCCCAGACCACCACCACCTCCTTTGATCTCTAACAGAGGGGGTCCAGGTTAATACCCTCCCAGACCACCACCTCCTTTGATCTCTAACGGAGGTGGTACAGGTTAATACTCTCCCAGACCACCACCTCCTTTGATCTATAACAGAGGGGGTACAGGTTAATACCCTCCCAGACCACCTCCTTTGATCTCTAACAGAGGGGGTACAGGTTCATAACCTCCCAGACCACCACCTCCTTTGATCTCTAACAGAGGGGGGTACAGGTTAATACCCTCCCAGACCACCTCCTTTGATCTCTAACAGAGGGGGTACAGGTTAATACCCTCCCAGACCACCACCTCCTTTGATCTCTAACAGAGGGGGTCCAGGTTAATACCCTCCCAGACCACCACCTCCTTTGATCTATAACAGAGGGGGTACAGGTTATTACCCTCCCAAACCACCACCTCCTTGATCTTTAACAGAGGGGGTACAGGTTAATACCCTCCCAGACCACCACCTCCTTTGATCTCTAACAGAGGGGGTACAGGTTATTACCCTCCCGGGCCTGACCTCCACCTCCTTTCATCTCTAACAGAGGGGGTCCAGGTTAATACCCTCCCCGGCCAGACCACCACCTCCTTTGATCTCTAACAGAGGGGGTACAGGTTAATACCCTCCCAGACCACCACCTCCTTTGATCTCGAACAGAGGGGGTCCAGGTTAATACCCTCCCAGACCACCACCTCCTTTGATCTATAACAGAGGGGGTACAGGTTAATACCCTCCCAGACCACCACCACCTCCTTTGATCTCTAACAGAGGGGGGTCCAGGTTAATACCCTCCCAGACCACCACCTCCTTTGATCTCTAACGGAGGTGGTACAGGTTAATACTCTCCCAGACCACCACCTCCTTTGATCTATAACAGAGGGGGTACAGGTTATTACCCTCCCGGGCCAGACCACCACCTCCTTTGATCCCTAACAGAGGGGGTACAGGTTAACACCCTCCCAGACCACCACCTCCTTTGATCTATAACAGAGGGGGTACAGGTTAATACCCTCCCAGACCACCTCCTTTGATCTCTAACAGAGGGGGTACAGGTTATTACCCTCCCAGACCACCACCTCCTTTGATCTCTAACAGAGGGAGTACAGGTTAATACCCTCCCAGACCACCTCCTTTGATCTCTAACAGAGGGGGTACAGGTTATTACCCTCCCAGACCACCACCTCCTTTGATCTCTAACAGAGGGAGTACAGGTTAATACCCTCCCAGACCACCACCTCCTTTGATCTTTAACAGAGGGGGTATAGGTTATTACCCTCCCAGACCACCACCTCCTTT
>NW_022265933.1:170332-235332 GCF_002021735.2 Oncorhynchus kisutch
ACCAGGAGGGGGGGGGGTGGATCTTTGCTATAAAAGATCTCAGTTGCCATTACGTTGACCACTCTCAACGTTTCATTGGAGATACTGAAATGTTGAAAGTCAAATACTATTTGCAAAAGCTGAATTATTATTAAAGTTGAAGTTTAAGTATAACTCTGACTGGTGTGTGGTTTGCTCTCTTATCATTTGGTAATACAGGAAATTGCCGGTAGTTAGACCACAGACTGATGGTTATGTGTCTGGTCATGTATACTATGATCATTATTATCGATCACTAGGAATATCTGACATTAGCGATCTAGCTAGCTAATAGCTACTTGGGTAGCAGGCTAACGTTAGCCTACCTAAATACAACTCAGAGGTTTTGTAGTGAAACGCCATCATGAGACCTCTGATAGATCCAAGATGGCGTAGCAGTAAGTCGTCCTGTCGTCCTGTCGTGTCGTGTCCCTGTATATTTCGTTTATTTTTCGTTTATTTTTCGTTTTTTTACATAGCTATCCCTTTAAAAACATTTTGCTAAACCAAAAGCTTCCAAATACGCTGGATCTTCACAACTAGCTATGTAGCTAAACCGCAACCCCGGATGATTACCCCTGGCTAGCGTTTCCACCCACTTAGCTTGAAGCTAGACCGGACTGCGCTACCACCGTAGCATACTCCTGAGCTACAATACCCGGGCCCACGACCGGTCTATCGATGTCACCGCATGAAGAGGAATAAACAGACTCACCCCATCGCGACGTCCCCCAAAGGCTAACTCTCTAGCCCTCGCTATCTCCCTGCTTGCTAATTCGGCCTGCTAACTGCTAGCTTGTCCAGCTCCGGTCCGCTAACTGCTACCTTGTCTAGCCCGGGCCTACAAACTGTTAGCTTGTTAGCACAGGCCTGCTAACCGCCTGAATCGCCGCGTCCCAAACGCCCACCGGACCCATATTTACTTTCTATCTCTTTTGACTTTTAATTTGTTTATACCTTCCGGAAACCTGCCTCACCCAATGTGATACGGAATCGCTATTATTTTTTATTTATTTTTAGAACACACTCAAGAACCTCCAGAAGCTAACCAGCTAACTAGCTACAAGCTATTTAGTCATTGTTAGTTTTTTTTTACCTGGATAACACTCGCCAGTCCAGCTTCCCTGCCCCATCCACCGCTGCCCCCTGGACACTGATCTCTTGGCTACATAGCTGATGCACGCTGGACTGTACATTAATCACGGTACTCCATTCTGCTTGTTTGTTTTATCTGTTGGCCCCGTTGCCTAGTCTACGCCATTTTACCTGCTGTTGTTGTGCTAGCTGATTAGCTGTTGTCTCACCTACTGTTTTAGCTAGCTTTCCCAATTCAACACCTGTGATTACTGTATGCCTCGCTGTATGTCTCTCTCAAATGTCAATATGCCTTGTATACTGTTGTTCAGGTTAGTTATCATTGTTTTAGTTCACAATGGAGCCCCTAGTTCCACTCTTCATACCCCTGATAACTCCTTTGTCCCACCTCCCACACATGCGGTGACCTCACCCATTACTACCAGCATGTCCAGAGATACAACCACTCTCATCATCACCCAGTGCCTGGGCTTACCTCCGCTGTACCCGCACCCCACCATACCCCTGTCTGCGCATTATGCCCTGAATATATTCTACCATGCCCAGAAACCTGCTCCTCTTATTCTCTGTCCCCAACGCTCTAGGCGACCAGTTTTGATAGCCTTTAGCCGCACCCTCATACTACTCCTTCTCTGTTCCGCGGGTGATGTGGAGGTAAACCCAGGCCCTGCATGTCCCCAGGCACCCTCATTTGTTGACTTCTGTGATCGAAAAAGCCTTGGTTTCATGCATGTCAACATCAGAAGCCTCCTCCCTAAGTTTGTCTTACTCACTGCTTTAGCACACTCTGCTAACCCTGATGTCCTTGCTGTGTCTGAATCCTGGCTCAGGAAGGCCACCAAAAATTCAGAGATTTCCATACCCAACTATAACATCTTCCGTCAAGATAGAACTGCCAAAGGGGGAGGAGTTGCAGTTTACTGCAGAGATAGCCTGCAAAGTAATGTCATACTTTCCAGGTCCATACCCAAACAGTTCGAACTACTAATTTTGAAAATTACTCTCTCCAGAAATAAGTCTCTCACGGTTGCCGCCTGCTACCGACCCCCCTCAGCTCCCAGCTGTGCCCTGGACACCATTTGTGAATTGATCGCCCCCCATCTAGCTTCAGAGTTTGTTCTGTTAGGTGACCTAAACTGGGATATGCTTAACACCCCGCCAGTCCTACAATCTAAGCTAGATGCCCTCAATCTCACACAAATCATCAAGGAACCCACCAGGTACAACCCTAACTCTGTAAACAAGGGCACCCTCATAGACGTCATCCTGACAAACTGGCCCTCCAAATACACCTCCGCTGTCTTCAACCAGGATCTCAGCGATCACTGCCTCATTGCCTGTATCCGCTACGGAGCCGCAGTCAAACGACCACCCCTCATCACTGTCAAACGCTCCCTAAAACACTTCTGTGAGCAGGCCTTTCTAATCGACCTGGCCCGGGTATCCTGGAAGGACATTGACCTCATCCCGTCAGTTGAGGATGCCTGGTCATTCTTTAAAAGTAACTTCCTCACCATTTTAGATAAGCATGCTCCGTTCAAAAAATGCAGAACTAAGAACAGATACAGCCCTTGGTTCACCCCAGACCTGACTGCCCTCGACCAGCACAAAAACATCCTGTGGCGGACTTCAATAGCATCGAATAGTCCCCGTGATATGCAACTGTTCAGGGAAGTCCGGAACCAATACACGCAGTCAGTCAGGAAAGCTAAGGCCAGCTTCTTCAGGCAGAAGTTTGCATCCTGTAGCTCCAACTCCAAAAAGTTCTGGGACACTGTGAAGTCCATGGAGAACAAGAGCACCTCCTCCCAGCTGCCCACTGCACTGAGGCTAGGTAACACGGTCACCACTGATAAATCCATGATTATCGAAAACTTCAATAAGCATTTCTCAACGGCTGGCCATGCCTTCCGCCTGGCTACTTCAACCTCGGCCAACAGCTCCGCCCCCCCCCGCAGCTCCTCGCCCAAGCCTCTCCAGGTTCTCCTTTACCCAAATCCAGATAGCAGATGTTCTGAAAGAGCTGCAAAACCTGGACCCATACAAATCAGCTGGGCTTGACAATCTGGACCCTCTATTTCTGAAACTATCTGCCACCATTGTCGCAACCCCTATTACCAGCCTGTTCAACCTCTCTTTCATCTCGTCTGAGATCCCCAAGGATTGGAAAGCTGCCGCAGTCATCCCCCTCTTCAAAGGGGGAGACACCCTGGACCCAAACTGTTACAGACCTATATCCATCCTGCCCTGCCTATCTAAGGTCTTCGAAAGCCAAGTCAACAAACAGGTCACTGACCATCTCGAATCCCACCGTACCTTCTCCGCTGTGCAATCTGGTTTCCGAGCCGGTCATGGGTGCACCTCAGCCACACTCAAGGTACTAAACGATATCATAACCGCCATCGATAAAAGACAGTACTGTGCAGCAGTCTTCATCGACCTTGCCAAGGCTTTCGACTCTGTCAATCACCATATTCTTATCGGCAGACTCAGTAGCCTCGGTTTTTCGGATGACTGCCTTGCCTGGTTCACCAATTACTTTGCAGACAGAGTTCAGTGTGTCAAATCGGAGGGCATGCTGTCCGGTCCTCTGGCAGTCTCTATGGGGGTGCCACAGGGTTAAATTCTCGGGCCGACTCTTTTCTCTGTGTATATCAATGATGTTGCTCTTGCTGCGGGCGATTCCCTGATCCACCTCTACGCAGACGACACCATTCTATATACTTTCGGCCCGTCTTTGGACACTGTGCTATCTAACCTCCAAACAAGCTTCAATGCCATACAACACTCCTTCCGTGGCCTCCAACTGCTCTTAAACGCTAGTAAAACCAAATGCATGGTTTCAACCGGTCGCTGCCTGCACCTGCATGCCCGACTAGCATCACCACCCTGGATGGTTCCGACCTAGAATATGTGGACGTCTATAAGTACCTAGGTGTCTGGCTAGACTGCAAACTCTCCTTCCAGACTCATATCAAACATCTCCAATCGAAAATCAAATCAAGAGTCGGCTTTCTATTCCGCAACAAAGCCTCCTTCACTCACGCCGCCAAGCTTACCCTAGTAAAACTGACTATCCTACCGATCCTCGACTTCGGCGATGTCATCTACAAAATGGCTTCCAACACTCTACTCAGCAAACTGGATGCAGTCTATCACAGTGCCATCCGTTTTGTCACTAAAGCACCTTATACCACCCACCACTGCGACTTGTATGCTCTAGTCGGCTGGCCCTCGCTACATATTCGTCGCCAGACCCACTGGCTCCAAAGCTCCGCCTTATCTCAGCTCACTGGTCACGATGGCAACACCCATCCGTAGCACGCGCTCCAGCAGGTGTATCTCACTGATCATCCCTAAAGCCAACACCTCATTTGGCCGCCTTTCGTTCCAGTACTCTGCTGCCTGTGACTGGAACGAATTGCAAAAATCGCTGAAGTTGGAGACTTTTATCTCCCTCACCAACTTCAAACATCAGCTATCTGAGCAGCTAACCGATCGCTGCAGCTGTACATAGTCTATTGGTAAATAGCCCACCCTTTTCACCTACCTCATCCCCATACTGTTTTTATTTATTTACTTTTCTGCTCTTCTGCACACCAATATCTCTACCTGTACATGACCATCTGATCATTTATCACTCCAGTGTTAATCTGCAAAATTGTAATTATTTGCCTACCTCCTCATGCCTTTTGCACACATTGTATATAGACCCCCCCTTTGTTTTCTACTGTGTTATTGACTTGTTAATTGTTTACTCCATGTGTAACTCTTTGTTGTATGCTCACACTGCTATGCTTTATCTTGGCCAGGTCGCAGTTGCAAATGAGAACTTGTTCTCAACTAGCCTACCTGGTTAAATAAAGGTGAAAAAATAATTCCCCAGCCTAGCAGATACAACTAGCATAGTCAACAAGTCGGCTAATTCCTCAAACAAGCAGATACAACTAGCATAGCAAACTAGTCGGCTAATTCCCCAAACAAGCAGATACAACTAGCATAGTCAACTATTCGGCTAATTCCCCAGCCAAGCAGATACAACTAGCATAGTCAACTAGTCGGCTAATTCCCCAGCCAAGCAGATACAACTAGCATAGTAAACTAGTAGGCTAATTCCCCAAACAAGCAGGTACAACTAGCATAGTAAACTAGTAGGCTAATTCCCCAGCCAAGCAGATACAACTAGCATAGTCAACTAGTCGGCTAATTCCCCAGCCAAGCAGATACAACTAGCATAGTAAACTAGTAGGCTAATTCCCCAGCCAAGCAGATACAACTAGCATAGTCAACTAGTCGGCTAATTCCCCAGCCAAGCAGATACAACTAGCGTTGTAATTTTTTGTTGTGAAGTGAATAAGGAAAAGGGCTTTGTCTTTTCTTTAGAACAAAATGCAATTTAACACTTGTCTGTCTGTTATACCACCCTGTCACAGGCCCTCCAAGTCAGCATCACCTCATAAGATTGGCTTCTACAGCTGTTCCAGAGATGTCCAGGTTACAGCCGAACATGCAGCATAGAGAAGATCAGCAAGGGGCCCTCATTAGTATCATGCAGACAGATATGACCTCACTGTGAACATTCCTATGACTGGAACAGACAGACATGACCTCACTGTGAACATTCATATGACTGGAACAGACAGACATGACCTCACTGTGAACATTCCTATGACTGGAACAGACAGACATGACCTCACTGTGAACATTCCTATGACTGGAACAGACAGACATGACCTCACTGTGAACATTCCTATGACTGGAACAGACAGACATGACCTCACTGTGAACATTCCTATGAAAGGAACAGTCAACCACATGTTAGCCACATGGAGTACAGTACTCTGTAGTGATGTTATTGGGGAGTACAGTACTCTGTAGTGATGTTATTGGGGAGTACAGTACTCTGTAGTGATGTTATTGGGGAGTACAGTACTCTGTAGTGATGTTATTGGGGAGTACAGTACTCTGTAGTGATGTTATTGGGGAGTACAGTACTCTGTAGTGATGTTATTGGGGAGTACAGTACTCTGTAGTGAGATGTTATTGAGGAGCACAGTACTCTGTAGTGATGTTATTGAGGAGTACAGTACTCTGTAGTGAGATGTTATTGAGAAGTACAGTACTCTGTAGTGAGATGTTCTTGAGGAGTACAGTACTCTGTAGTGAGATGTTATTGAGGGGTACAGTACTCTGTAGTGAGATGTTATTGAGGAGTACAGTACTCTGTAGTGAGATGTTATTGAGGAGCACAGTACTCTGTAGTGATGTTATTGAGGAGTACAGTACTCTGTAGTGAGATGTTATTGAGAAGTACAGTACTCTGTAGTGAGATGTTCTTGAGGAGTACAGTACTCTGTAGTGAGATGTTCTTGAGGAGTACAGTACTCTGTAGTGAGATGTTATTGAGGGGTACAGTACTCTGTAGTGAGATGTTCTTGAGGAGTACAGTACTCTGTAGTGAGATGTTCTTGAGGAGTACAATACTCTGTAGTGAGATGTTCTTGAGGAGTACAATACTCTGTAGTGAGATGTTATTGGGGAGTACAGTACTCTGTAGTGAGATGTTATTGGGGAGTACAGTACTCTGTAGTGAGATGTTCTTGAGGAGTACAGTACTCTGTAGTGAGATGTTATTGAGAAGTACAGTACTCTGTAGTGAGATGTTATTGAGGAGCACAGTACTCTGTAGTGATGTTATTGAGGAGTACAGTACTCTGTAGTGAGATGTTCTTGAGGAGTACAGTACTCTGTAGTGAGATGTTATTGAGAAGTACAGTACTCTGTAGTGAGATGTTCTTGAGGAGTACAGTACTCTGTAGTGAGATGTTCTTGAGGAGTACAGTACTCTGTAGTGATGTTATTGAGAAGTACAGTACTCTGTAGTGAGATGTTCTTGAGGAGTACAGTACTCTGTAGTGAGATGTTATTGAGAAGTACAGTACTCTGTAGTGAGATGTTCTTGAGGAGTACAGTACTCTGTAGTGAGATGTTATTGAGGGGTACAGTACTCTGTAGTGAGATGTTCTTGAGGAGTACAGTACTCTGTAGTGAGATGTTATTGAGGAGTACAGTACTCTGTAGTGAGATGTTATTGAGGAGTACAGTACTCTGTAGTGATGTTATTGAGGGGTACAGTACTCATTTCCCTTGTCAAGCCATGGTCCTAATTCCTATTCCTCCGGAGTAGGATGTTCTTGAGGGGTACAGTACTCTGTAGTGAGATGTTATTGAGGAGTACAGTACTCTGTAGTGAGATGTTCTTGAGGAGTACAGTACTCTGTAGTGAGATGTTATTGAGGGGTACAGTACTCTGTAGTGATGTTATTGGGGAGTACAGTACTCTGTAGTGATGTTATTGGGGAGTACAGTACTCTGTAGTGAGATGTTATTGAGGAGCACAGTACTCTGTAGTGATGTTATTGAGGAGTACAGTACTCTGTAGTGAGATGTTATTGAGAAGTACAGTACTCTGTAGTGAGATGTTCTTGAGGAGTACAGTACTCTGTAGTGAGATGTTATTGAGGGGTACAGTACTCTGTAGTGAGATGTTATTGAGGAGTACAGTACTCTGTAGTGAGATGTTATTGAGGAGCACAGTACTCTGTAGTGATGTTATTGAGGAGTACAGTACTCTGTAGTGAGATGTTATTGAGAAGTACAGTACTCTGTAGTGAGATGTTCTTGAGGAGTACAGTACTCTGTAGTGAGATGTTCTTGAGGAGTACAGTACTCTGTAGTGAGATGTTATTGAGGGGTACAGTACTCTGTAGTGAGATGTTCTTGAGGAGTACAGTACTCTGTAGTGAGATGTTCTTGAGGAGTACAATACTCTGTAGTGAGATGTTCTTGAGGAGTACAATACTCTGTAGTGAGATGTTATTGGGGAGTACAGTACTCTGTAGTGAGATGTTATTGGGGAGTACAGTACTCTGTAGTGAGATGTTCTTGAGGAGTACAGTACTCTGTAGTGAGATGTTATTGAGAAGTACAGTACTCTGTAGTGAGATGTTATTGAGGAGCACAGTACTCTGTAGTGATGTTATTGAGGAGTACAGTACTCTGTAGTGAGATGTTCTTGAGGAGTACAGTACTCTGTAGTGAGATGTTATTGAGGAGTACAGTACTCTGTAGTGAGATGTTATTGAGGAGTACAGTACTCTGTAGTGAGATGTTATTGAGGGGTACAGTACTCTGTAGTGAGATGTTATTGAGGGGTACAGTACTCTGTAGTGATGTTATTGAGGAGTACAGTACTCTGTAGTGATGTTATTGAGGAGTACAGTACTCTGTAGTGAGATGTTATTGAGAAGTACAGTACTCTGTAGTGAGATGTTCTTGAGGAGTACAGTACTCTGTAGTGAGATGTTCTTGAGGAGTACAGTACTCTGTAGTGAGATGTTATTGGGGAGTACAGTACTCTGTAGTGAGATGTTATTGAGGAGTACAGTACTCTGTAGTGAGATGTTATTGAGGAGTACAGTACTCTGTAGTGAGATGTTATTGAGGAGTACAGTACTCTGTAGTGAGATGTTATTGAGGAGTACAGTACTCTGTAGTGAGATGTTATTGAGGGGTACAGTACTCTGTAGTGAGATGTTATTGAGGGGTACAGTACTCTGTAGTGATGTTATTGAGGAGTACAGTACTCTGTAGTGATGTTATTGAGGAGTACAGTACTCTGTAGTGAGATGTTATTGAGAAGTACAGTACTCTGTAGTGAGATGTTCTTGAGGAGTACAGTACTCTGTAGTGAGATGTTCTTGAGGAGTACAGTACTCTGTAGTGATGTTATTGAGAAGTACAGTACTCTGTAGTGAGATGTTATTGAGGAGTACAGTACTCTGTAGTGAGATGTTATTGAGGAGTACAGTACTCTGTAGTGAGATGTTATTGAGAAGTACAGTACTCTGTAGTGAGATGTTATTGAGGGGTACAGTACTCTGTAGTGAGATGTTCTTGAGGAGTACAGTACTCTGTAGTGAGATGTTATTGAGGGGTACAGTACTCTGTAGTGAGATGTTATTGAGGGGTACAGTACTCTGTAGTGATGTTATTGAGGAGTACAGTACTCTGTAGTGAGATGTTATTGAGGAGTACAGTACTCTGTAGTGAGATGTTATTGAGGGGTACAGTACTCTGTAGTGAGATGTTATTGAGGGGTACAGTACTCTGTAGTGAGATGTTATTGAGGAGTACAGTACTCTGTAGTGAGATGTTATTGAGGGGTACAGTACTCTGTAGTGAGATGTTATTGAGGAGTACAGTACTCTGTAGTGAGATGTTATTGAGGGGTACAGTACTCATTTCCCTTGTCAAGCCATGGTCCTAATTCCTATTCCTCCGGAGTAGGATGTTCTTGAGGGGTACAGTACTATGTAGTGAGATGTTCTTGAGGGGTACAGTACTCTGTAGTGAGATGTTCTTGAGGAGTACAGTACTCTGTAGTGATGTTATTGAGGGGTACAGTACTCTGTAGTGATGTTATTGAGGGGTACAGTACTCTGTAGTGAGATGTTCTTGAGGAGTACAGTACTCTGTAGTGAGATGTTATTGAGGGGTACAGTACTCATTTCCCTTGTCAAGCCATGGTCCTAATTCCTATTCCTCCGGAGTAGCAATAATAGTAATAATAAAGTAGTTTTAATCAACCGTGAGGGTTGACTAGTTTTATGAAGCTGAGGATTCTGGGATAGTGCTGATGGTGGTACTCTGTGACAGCTAATCAGTCAGCGGTGGGCGGCGAGCACGCCGTGACATCATTAACGCGTCCGTTTAGCATGACGCCCGTATAATGGCAGCCGTTTCCGTCTAGCCGCCGCGGGCACCACACACACACACACACACGCACACACGCACACACACACAAGCTGCCTGTGTGATAAAAGGAGACAGGAGACTCAGCACTTTAGAGAGAGTTTTAAATCTGTCGCAGGGAGAAGAGAGACTACTATAATGATGTCACTGATGCACTGCTGCTTGTGACAGTGGGACAAGCACATTAGGAAGCAAATTATGCTGAGTCATTCGAGAGAGAGAGAGAGATAATGGACTAGCCTATGAGGTTGTGCGAGAATGAGGTTGGACGAGACTGAGGTTGTGTGAGAATGAGGTTGGGCGAGAATGAGGTTGTTCGAGAATGAGGTTGTGCTCGAATGAGGTTGGACGAGAATGAGGTTGTGCGAGAATGAGGTTGGGCGAGAATGAGGTTGGACGAGAATGAGGTTGTGCGAGAATGAGGTTGGACGAGAATGAGGCTGTGCGAGAATGAGGCTGTGCGAGAATGAGGTTGTGTGAGAATGAGGTTGTGCGAGAATGAGGTTGTGTGAGAATGAGGTCGGGCGAGAATGAGGTTGGACGAGAATGAGGCTGTGCGAGAATGAGGTTGTGTGAGAATGAGGTTGTGTGAGAATGAGGTTGTGTGAGAATGAGGTTGTGTGAGAGCACTGTGACTGCCTCTGAACAGCTGTCTCTTCTCTATCTCTCTCTCTCCTTGTGGCTCTGTCTGTTTGTCTCTATCTGTCTCTCTTAATTTAATTCAATTTAAGGGCTTTATTGGCATGGGAAACATATGTTAACATTGTCAATGCAAGTGAAGAGGATAATAAACTATACAAATTGACAGTAAACATTACACTCACAAAATGTCCAAAAGAATAAAGACATTTCAAATGTAATATTATGTGCAAATCTCTCTCTCTCTGTCTCTCTCTCTCTCTCTGTCTCTCTCTCCCGCTGTCTCTCTCTCTCTCTCTCTCTCTCTCTCTCTCTCTCTCTGTCTCTCTCTCCCGCTGTCTCTCTCTCTCTCTTTCTCTCTGTCACTCTCTCTCTCTCTCTCTCTCTCTCTCTCTCTCTCTCTCTCTCTCTATCTTTCTGTGTGTCTCTCTCACTCACTCACGCCCTCTCTCTCTCCCCTCTTTTACCTCGTCTTAAATTGGTTTACCCACCATCTGTGATGCGATACTGCCTGTCCTGGATGAATGATGAAACATAAAATGTACACAGAGAGAACTGATGAAGGAAAACTAAACCTACAAAACACCTAGAGGTGGTGAAGAGTATAACACGTACAAACAGGACTGAGCCTGTGTCCCAAATGGCACCCTTATCCCTATTACCACATAGGGCGATAGGGTGGAATTTGTGATGCAACAGCCTGTAGCATACTGTAGACGTTGTCACCCACACAGAATACCAGCTGAGAAGGGGAGAACTCATATGTCTGAGTCAGAATATACACAGGTTCAGGGGAAGGTTAGGCTGTGGAGAGATGAGACTAATGAATAATGGAGAAGTACATTAACATGGAGGGACTTACTCATAGAGAGGAGGAGAAGGAGGGGGGAGGAGAGGAGGAGGAGGAGGAGGAGGAGGAGGAGAGGAAGAGGAGAGGAGGAGGGGAGGAGGAGAGGAGGAGGAGGAGGGGAGGAGGAGGGGGGGAGGAGGAGAGGAGGAGGAGGAGAGGAGGAGGAGGAGGAGGAGGAGGAGGAGGGGGGAGGGGAGGAGGAGAGGAGGAGGAGGAGGAGAGGAAGAGGAGAGGAGGAGAGAAGGAGAGGATGGGAGGAGGAGGAGGAGGGGAGGAGGAGGAGGAGGGGAGGAGGAGGAGGAGGGGGGAGGGGAATAAGGGAAAAAGAGGAGGGGAGAAGGAGGGGAGGAGGAGGAGAGGAGGAGGAGGGTTGGGGGAGTAGGGGATAAAGCGGAAGGGAGGAGGGGAGAAGGAGGGGAGGAGGAGAGGAGGGGAGAAGGAGGTGTGATTACTACCTCTGAGGGTTTATAGCTTGAGGTACTCACCTCATACAGGTAGTTGGGAGTATGGCTGGACGGTACACTGTCCTTCTCTCAGCACATATCAAAGCTGCTAAAGTTAAATCTAGACTGGTTTCCTCTATTGTAATATCGCTCCTCTTTCACCCCAGCAAATAAACTAACCCTGATTCAGATGACCATCCTACCCGCGCTAGATTACGGAGACGTAATTTATAGATCGGCAGGTAAAGGTGCTCTCGAGCAGCTAGATGTTCTTTACCATTCGGCCATCAGATTTGCCACCAATACTCCTTATAGGACACAGCACTGCACTCTGTAGACTGGTTGATGGTTATTTACAAAACCCTCTTAGGCCCCACTCCCCTCTATCTGAGATATCTACTGCAGCTCTCATCCTCCACATACAACACCTGTTCTGCTAGTCACATTTTGTTAAAGGTCCCCAAAGCACACATCCCTGGGTCGCTCTTCTTTTCAGTACGCTGCAGCTAGCGACTGGAACGAGCTGCAACAAACACTCACAGTTTTATCTCCACCTCTTCGTTCAAAGACTCAATCATGGACACTCTTACTGACAGTTGTGGCTGGTTCACGTGAAGTATTGTTGTCTCTATCTTCTTGACCTTCATGCTGTTGTCTGTGCCGAACAATGTTTTGTGCTGCTACCGTGTTGTGCTGCTACCGTGTTGTGTTGCTACCGGGTTGTTGTCACGTGTTGCTATTGTGCTGTGTTGTTTTAGGTACACACACACACACACACACACACACACACACACACACACACACACACACACACACACACACACACACACACACACACACACACACACACACACACACACACACACACACACACACAGTGGAGATCAACTCCCCAACCAAACCACAGTTGACTGGTTCAGCTGCTTCTGCCAACCTGAATACATCCAGGTGTTCACCCTACTGAATACATCCAGGTATTCACCCTACTGAATACATCCAGGTATTCACCCTACTGAATAAACCCAGGTATTCACCCTACTGAATACATCCAGGTATTCACCCTACTGAATACATCCAGGTATTCACCCTACTGAATACACCCATGGTGTTCACCCTACTGAATACATCCAGGTATTCACCCTACTGAATACATCCAGGTATTCACCCTACTGAATACATCCAGGTATTCACCCTACTGAATACACCCAGGGTGTTCACCCTACTGAATACATCCAGGTATTCACCCTACTGAATACATCCAGGTATTCACCCTACTGAATACACCCAGGTATTCACCCTACTGAATACATCCAGGTATTCACCCTACTGAATACATCCATGTATTCACCCTACTGAATACATCCAGGTATTCACCCTACTGAATACATCCAGTTATTCACCCTGCTGAATACATCCAGGTATTCACCCTACTGAATACATCCAGATATTCACCCTACTGAATACATCCAGGTATTCACCCTACTGAATACATCCAGGTATTAACCCTACTGAATATATCCAGGTATTAACCCTACTGAATACATCCAGGTATTCACCCTACTGAATACATCCAGGTATTCACCCTACTGAATACACCCAGGTGTTCACCCTACTGAATACACCCAGGTTTTCACCCTACTGAATACACCCAGGTATTCACCCTACTGAATACACCCAGGTATTCACCCTACTGAATACATCCAGGTATTCACCCTACTGAATACACCCAGGTGTTCACCCTACTGAATACACCCAGGTATTCACCCTACTGAATACATCCAGGTATTCACCCTACTGAATACATCCAGATATCCACCCTACTGAATACATCCAGGTATTCACCCTACTGAATACATCCAGGTATTCACCCTACTGAATACATCCAGGTATTAATCCTACTGAATACATCCAGGTATTCACCCTACTGAATACATCCAGGTATTCACCCTACTGAATACATCCAGTTATTCACCCTACTGAATACATCCAGGTATTCACCCTACTCCCTAAATGGAGCACTACTGTTGACCAGAGCTCTACAGGGTTATTACATGGGCCAAACTGTCCTGACCAAGGAAACAATGAGTTCTCCTCAGGATGAGGCTGGACTAAAATAGAGCCAATATAATACTGTTTCCCTCAGTCCCAAATGGAGCCCTATTCCCTATATAGTGCACTACTTTAGACCAGAACCCTATTCCCTATATAGTGCACTACTTTAGACCAGAACCCTATTCCCTATATAGTGCACTACTTTAGACCAGAACCCTATTCCCTATATAGTGCACTACTTTAGACCAGAGCCCTAATCCCTATATAGTGCACTACTTTAGACCAGAGCCCTATTCCCTATATAGTGCACTACTTTAGACCAGAGCCCTATTCCCTATATAGTGGTACTACTTTAGACCAGAGCCCTATTCCCTATATTGTACACTACTTTAGACCAGAGCCCTATTCCCTATATTGTACACTACTATAGACCAGAGCCCTATTCCCTATATAGTGCACTACTTTAGACCAGAGCCCTATTCCCTATATAGTGCACTATTTTAGACCAGAGCCCTATCCCCTATATAGTGCACTACTTTAGATCAGAGCCCTATTCCCTATTTAGTGCACTACTTTAGACCAGAGCCCTATTCCCTATATAGTGTACTACTTTAGACCAGAGCCCTATTCCCTATATTGTACACTACTAAAGACCAGAGCCCTATTCCCTATATAGTGCACTACTTAGACCAGAGCCCTATTCCCTATATAGTGCACTACTTTAGACCAGAGCCCTATTCCCTATATAGTGCACTACTTTAGACCAGAACCCTATTCCCTATATAGTGCACTATTTTAGACCAGAGCCCTATCCCCTATATAGTGCACTACTTTAGACCAGAGCCCTATTCCCTATATAGTGCACTACTTTAGACCAGAGCCCTATTCCCTATATAGTGCACTACTATAGACCAGAGCCCTATTCCCTATATAGTGCACTACTTTAGACCAGGGCCCTATTCCCTATATAGTACACTACTATAGACCAGAGCCCTATTCCCTATATAGTGCACTACTTTACACCAGAGCCCTATTCCTTATATAGTGCACTACTTTAGACCAGAGGCCTATTCCCTATATAGTACACTACTTTAGACCAGACCCTTACGGATGCAAATGTAGTGCACTATTAAGGGAATAGGGTGGGTCCTGGTCTAATGTCGTGCACTATAAAGGGAACAGGGTGCCATTTGGTTAGCAGCCTGAGTTACCCTCTGACTTTCCCTTTTAAAGCTCTGCTATTCAAAACGCTGAAACTTTAATTAAAGTGTGTTTTGTAAAAGGAGCGACGGAGACTCTGCTACGCGGTGGCTCTGAGAGATAAGAGGAGAACTGAGTGTTCCTACACACACACACACACACACACACACACACACACACACACACACACACAGGGCGTCTCATCCCTAGGATATAAATGTGATATAGTATGCGTCTGTCTCCTGCTCTGTTATATACAGAAGGTTTATAAACTCCGGACTGGCGAGGAGAGCCTGTTAGTCAGGTCTGTTCCTCTGTCGTCCAATTCCTTATCAGCACTGAGCACGTGGCCGACGTAGAGACGAGCAGCCGAGGTCGCCTCTCCTTCCAGGTCAGACCACAAGCTCATCTCTCCTTCCAAGACAGACCACAAGGTCATCTCTCCTTCCAGGTCAGACCACAAGGTCATCTCTCCTTCCAGGTCAGACCACAGGGTTATCTCTCCTTCCAGGTCAGACCACAAGGTCATCTCTCCTTCCCGGTCAGACCACAAGGTCATCTCTCCTTCCAGGTCAGACTACAAGGTCATCTCTCCTTCCAGGTCACACCACAAGGTCATCTCTCCTTCCAGGACAGACCACAAGGTCATCTCTCCCTCCAGGTCAGACCACAAGGTCATCTCTCCTTCCAGGTCAGACCACAAAGTCATCTCTCCTTCCAGGTCAGACCACAAGGTCATCTCTCCTTCCAGGTCAGACCACAAGGTCATCTCTCCTTCCAGGTCAGACCACAACACAGACAGCACAAGACATTTGCCTGGCTATTATTTACAGTATTTTGCCCGGACGACACCAACGCAAGAGATTAAGAGACAGGATTACACTGTGCTGTGGTTGACAGACACTGTGTTAAAAAGGGAGTTGGGCAACAGACACTACTGTATATAAGACTATCCAGTCTTTGATGGTCTGCACATCTCCCAGAGTGTGTCTTTAATTCCGGTCAGATTGTTTCTCGGGCAGTGAGAGAAGAGAAGATAATCCCGGTCAATTTGTATCTCAGGCAGTGAGAGAAGAGAAGATAATCCCAGTCAGATTGCATCTCAGGCAGTGAGAGAAGAGAAGATAATCCCTGTTAGATTGTATCTCAGGCAGTGAGAGAAGAGAAGATAATCCCTGTTAGATTGTATCTCAGGCAGTGAGAGAGGGGGAGATAATCCCGGTCAGTTTGTATCTCAGGCAGAGAGAGAAGAGAAGATAATCCCTGTCAGATTGTATCTCAGGCAGTGAGAAAGGGGAAGATAATCCCGGTCAGATTGTATCACAGGCAGTGAGAGAAGAGAAGATAATCCCTGTTAGATTGTATCTCAGGCAGAGAGAGAAGAGAAGATAATCCCTGTTAGATTGTATCTCAGGCAGTGAGAGAGGAGAAGATAATCCCTGTCAGATTGTATCTCAGGCAGTGAGAGAGGGGAGATAATCCCGGTCAGTTTGTATCTCAGGCAGTGAGAGAGGGGAAGATAATCCCAGTCAGATTGTATCTCAGGCAGTGAGAGAGGAGAAGATAATCCCAGTAAGATTGTATCTCAGACAGTGAGAGAAGAGGGTGACATTCTCAAACATTGGTTCCAGCAGATCGCCTGACCTCGACAGCCTCCCACCCGCCATTCTGTTATATCGCCACCGGCAACGTAACGACAGGTGTCGCACACATGGTCGCCCTGCATCATTAAACCAATCAGCAGAAGCACGGGGGGTCTAATGCCCCGCGGGGGCGGTGAAGGACTTGACATGGCAGGATGTGGCAGAGAGCCGGAGAGACGAAGAGAGAAAGTGAAAGGCTGAGAAAAACTAAACACTTAACACTCGGTCTGAATCCCATATGGCACCATATATAGTACACTACCTTAGACCAGAGCCTTATTCCCCATGTAGTACACTACTTTAGACCAGAGCCCTATTCCCTATATAGTACACTACCTTAGACCAGAGCCCTATTCCCTATATAGCACACTACCTTAGACCAGAGCCATATTCCCTATATAGTGCACTACCTTAGACCAGAGCCCTATTCCCTATATAGTGCACTACCTTAGACCAGAGCCCTGTTCCCTATATAGCACACTACCGTAGACCAGAGCCCTATTCCCTATATAGTGCACTACTATAGACCAGAGCCCTATTCCCTATATAGTGCATTACTATAGACCAGAGCCCTATTCCCTATATAGCACACTACCTTAGACCAAAGTCCTGTTCCCTATATAGTGGTACTACTATAGACCAGAGCCCTATTCCCTATATAGTGCACTACCTTAGACCAGAGCCCAGTCAGTCTGAATCTGACAGCTATGTCTCTCACTTGGGCAGTGGGCACTACTCACCACTACTCACCGCTACTCACCACTAGTCCCCGCTACTCAACACTAGTCACCACTACTCACCACTACTCACCACTAGTCACCGCTACTCACCACTAGTCACCATTACCCACCACTAGTCACCGCTACTCACCACTAGTCACCATTACTCACCACTAGTCACTACTAGTCACCATTACTCACCACTAGTCACCACTACTCACCACTACTCATCACTAGTCACCACTACTCACCACTACTCACCACTAGTCACCACTACACACCACTAGTCACCATTACTCACCACCAGTCATCACTAGTCACCACTAGTCACCATTACTCACCACTAGTCACCACTACTCACCACTAATCACCACTACTCACCACTAGTCACCATTATTCACCACTAGTCTCCACTAGTCACCACTAGTCACCATTACTCACCACTAGTCACCACTACTCACCACTAGTCACCACTATTCACCACTAGTCACCACTACTCACCACTAGTCATCACTCCTCACCAATAGTCACCGCTACTCACCCCTACTCACCACTAGTTACCACTAGTCACCACTACTCACCACTAGTCACCACTACTCACTCACCACTAGTCACCACTACTCACCACTAGTCACCACTAGTCACCACTACTCACCACTAGTCATCACTCCTCACCACTAGTCACCACTACTCACCACTACTCACCACTAGTCACCACTACTCATCACTACTCACCACTAGTCACCACTACTCATCACTCATCACCACTACTCACCACTAGTCACCACTACTCACCACTAGTCACCATTACTCACCACTAGTCACCACTAGTCACCGCTACTCACCACTACTCACCACTACTCATCACTAGTCACCACTACTCACCACTACTCACCACTACTCACCACTAGTCACCACTACTCACCACTAGTCACCACTAGTCACCACTAGTCACCATTACTCACCACTAGTCACCACTACTCACCACTAGTCACCACTACTCACCACTAGTCACCACTACTCACCACTAGTCACCACTACTCACCACTAGTCACCACTACTCACCACTAGTCATCACTCCTCACCAATAGTCACCGCTAGTCACCCCTACTCACCACTAGTTACCACTAGTCACCACTACTCACCACTAGTCACCACTACTCACTCACCACTAGTCACCACTACTCACCACTAGTCACCACTAGTCACCACTACTCACCACTAGTCATCACTCCTCACCACTAGTCACCACTACTCACCACTAGTCACCACTACTCATCACTACTCACCACTCGTCACCACTACTCACCACTAGTCACCACTACTCATCACTACTCACCACTCATCACCACTACTCACCACTAGTCACCACTACTCACCACTAGTCACCACTAGTCACCACTAGTCACCACTAGTCACCGCTACTCACCACTACTCACCACTACTCATCACTAGTCACCACTACTCACCACTACTCACCACTACTCACCACTACTCACCACTAGTGACCACTACTCACCACTAGTCACCACTAGTCATCACTCCTCACCACTAGTCACCACTAGTCATCACTCCTCACCACTAGTCACCACCAGTCACCACTAGTCATCACTCCTCACCACTAGTCACCACTACTCACCACTAGTCACTACTAGTCACCATTACTCACCACTAGTCACCACTACTCACCACTACTCATCACTAGTCACCACTACTCACCACTACTCACCACTAGTCACCACTACACACCACTAGTCACCATTACTCACCACCAGTCATCACTAGTCACCACTAGTCACCATTACTCACCACTAGTCACCACTACTCACCACTAATCACCACTACTCACCACTAGTCACCATTATTCACCACTAGTCTCCACTAGTCACCACTAGTCACCATTACTCACCACTAGTCACCACTACTCACCACTAGTCACCACTATTCACCACTAGTCACCACTACTCACCACTAGTCATCACTCCTCACCAATAGTCACCGCTACTCACCCCTACTCACCACTAGTTACCACTAGTCACCACTACTCACCACTAGTCACCACTACTCACTCACCACTAGTCACCACTACTCACCACTAGTCACCACTAGTCACCACTACTCACCACTAGTCATCACTCCTCACCACTAGTCACCACTACTCACCACTACTCACCACTAGTCACCACTACTCATCACTACTCACCACTAGTCACCACTACTCATCACTCATCACCACTACTCACCACTAGTCACCACTACTCACCACTAGTCACCATTACTCACCACTAGTCACCACTAGTCACCGCTACTCACCACTACTCACCACTACTCATCACTAGTCACCACTACTCACCACTACTCACCACTACTCACCACTAGTCACCACTACTCACCACTAGTCACCACTAGTCACCACTAGTCACCATTACTCACCACTAGTCACCACTACTCACCACTAGTCACCACTACTCACCACTAGTCACCACTACTCACCACTAGTCACCACTACTCACCACTAGTCACCACTACTCACCACTAGTCATCACTCCTCACCAATAGTCACCGCTAGTCACCCCTACTCACCACTAGTTACCACTAGTCACCACTACTCACCACTAGTCACCACTACTCACTCACCACTAGTCACCACTACTCACCACTAGTCACCACTAGTCACCACTACTCACCACTAGTCATCACTCCTCACCACTAGTCACCACTACTCACCACTAGTCACCACTACTCATCACTACTCACCACTCGTCACCACTACTCACCACTAGTCACCACTACTCATCACTACTCACCACTCATCACCACTACTCACCACTAGTCACCACTACTCACCACTAGTCACCACTAGTCACCACTAGTCACCACTAGTCACCGCTACTCACCACTACTCACCACTACTCATCACTAGTCACCACTACTCACCACTACTCACCACTACTCACCACTACTCACCACTAGTGACCACTACTCACCACTAGTCACCACTAGTCATCACTCCTCACCACTAGTCACCACTAGTCATCACTCCTCACCACTAGTCACCACCAGTCACCACTAGTCATCACTCCTCACCACTAGTCACCACTACTCACCACTACTCACCACTATTCATCACTAGTCACCGCTACTCACCACTAGTCACCACTACTCACCACTAGTCACCACTAGTCACCACTACTCACCACTAGTCACCACTACTTACAACTACTCACCACTAGTCACCACTAGTCACCACTACTCACTCACTCACCACTACTCACCACTAGTCACCACTACTCACCACTAGTGACCACTAGTCACCACTACTCACCACTCCTCACCACTACTCACCACTAGTCACCACTAGTCACCACTACTCACCACTACTCACCACTAGTCACCACTAGTCACCACTCCTCACCACTACTCACCACTAGTCACCACTACTCACCACTAGTCACCACTACTCACCACTCCTCACCACTACTCACCACTAGTCACCACTACTCACCACTCCTCACCTCTACTCACCACTAGTCACCACTACTCACCACTAGTCACCACTCCTCACCACTCCTCGCCACTACTCACCACTAGTCACCACTACTCACCACTAGTCACCACTAGTCACCACTACTCACCACTACTCACCACTACTCACCACTAGTCACCACTACTCACTGTTAGCTGGAATACAACTCCTACCCATAAACCCCATTCATATAAACACAAACAAGCCCCCTCAAACAGAACAGGGTGTTGTAAAGCCGAAATGGCCCAAACTGGACGTCTGGCTGTGTTTTCTGTCCTGTGTCGTCACTATTGTTTGGTCTTGCTAACGGTTATTGTTTATAAACACTCAGGGATTAACTTCTAGCCACCCTGCTGAGTGGTTGAGGATGAGGCAGTGTGTGTCAGTGTGTTCATAAACCTGTACACATCAATGTGTCATCATTGTGCAGTGTTTAGGAGTTCAGTCTGACACCATTAGACAGATGGGGGTAAGGGTGGAGGCATAATTTAGCCCAGGCCCGCCCACTGGAGAGTCAGGCCCGCCCACTGGAGAGTCAGGCCCGCCCACTGGAGATTCAGGCCCGCCCACTGGAGAGTCAGGCCCGCCCACTGGAGAGAAACACATTGAATAACAGACCGTCCTTACCGCTATTAGCCAATAGAAACACATTGAATAACAGATAGTCCTTACTGCTATTAGCCAATAGAAACACATTGAATAACAGATAGTCCTTACTGCTATTAGCCAATAGAAACACATTGAATAACAGAGTCCTTACTGCTATTAGCCCATAGAAACACATTGAATAACAGATAGTCCTTACTGCTATTAGCCCATAGAAACACATTGAATAACAGATTCATAGGCCCCACAAAACATCTAAAGGAAGTTTATTCTGAAGTGTCTGTCTTATATCTGAGAGAAGAAGAAAGATCAGGAAACATGTATTTACATCTAAAGGAAGTTTGTTCTGAAGTGTCTGTCTTATATCTGAGAGAAGAAGAAAGATCAGGAAACATGTATTTACATCTAAAGGAAGTTTGTTCTGAAGTGTCTGTCTTATATCTAAGAGAAGAAGAAAGATCAGGAAACATGTATTTACATCTAAAGGAAGTTTGTTCTGAAGTGTCTGTCTTATATCTGAGAGAAGAAGAAAGATCACTAAACATGTATTTACATCTAAAGGAAGTTTATTCTGAAGTGTCTGTCTTATATCTAACCTAACAGTCTTCATATGTGATTCCATTCATTTTTCCAACTGGTACCAGGGGACCTTCAGACCCGTGTTTTGAGGCCTGTGGGCGTCGTAGAGCAAAACAACCGACACGTACGTGTTCCTGAGAGTCTCATCTTTCCGTTCGGATGCTACGCACGATTTTGTGAGAAGATTCGATTTTCGGGACCATAAAATCGTCCCTGTCTTTTCCGACACACCGGCCCACCTGTTGTTCTCCAGACCCACTACCCACTCATTACCTGTTGTTCTCCAGACCCACTACCCACTCATTACCTGTTGTTCTCCAGACCCACTACCCACCGGCCCACCTGTTGTTCTCCAGACCCACTACCCACTCATTACCTGTTGTTCTCCAGACCCACTACCCACTCATTACCTGTTGTTCTCCAGACCCACTACCCACCGGCCCACCTGTTGTTCTCCAGATCCACTACCCACCGGCCCACCTGTTGTTCTCCAGACCCACTACCCACTTATTACCTGTTGTTCTCCAGACCCACTACCCACTCATTACCTGTTGTTCTCCAGACCCACTACCCACCGGCCCACCTGTTGTTCTCCAGACCCACTACCCACCGGCCCACCTGTTGTTCTCCAGACCCACTACCCACTCATTACCTGTTGTTCTCCAGACCCACTACCCACTCATTACCTGTTCCTCAGCACCCCCGGCCCACCTGTTGTTCTCCAGACCCACTACCCACTCATTACCTGTTGTTCTCCAGACCCACTACCCACTCATTACCTGTTCCTCAGCACCCCCGGCCCACCTGTTGTTCTCCAGACCCACTACCCACTCATTACCTGTTCCTCAGCACCCCCGGCCCACCTGTTGTTCTCCAGACCCACTACCCACTCATTAACTGTTCCTCAGCGCCCCCATTATCACTTCATTATTATTCCATTATTAGTTCATTTATTATTAGTTCCATTTTTAGTTCCATTATTAGTTCCATTATTAGTTCCATTATTAGTTCCGTTATTAGTTCCGGTTATAGTTCCATTTTTAGTTCCGTTTTTAGTTCCATTATTAGTTCCATTATTAGTTCCATTATTAGTTCCGGTTATAGTTCCATTTTTAGTTCCATTTTTAGTTCCAATCATTTTGTGTACATTTTTTTGGGGTGGGGGGGTTAAATATGAACTAGCCCATCTGGCATTTGCCCGAATTGCCCGATAGCCAGTCCATCCCTATCACCACTATACTCAGTGTATTCTCCATGTCCCATCTCCAGCCCTGTACGAACTGTACAGAGTGATTTCAACATCTCAGCCAAACTACCTCTCCCTTAGAGGCATCCACAGAACATGGATCAGACCAGGGGAAAACGTATTGTCCACCAAGAGAACTGTCCAGCCAGGGCTGTAATAATCCAATGAGCCGAGCCCGTTTCACTCTCACAGGAAGTGGATATGTCAACTGCGGGTGGGAGGGAGGAAGCGGTGACTCATCAAGCAGCAGCACCTGCTGTGTCTGGCCGGAGAGAGAACGATGTGGTGTCTACCCTTGCTTTGGTGGACTGTAGAGAGGAGAGGGTGTGAAGCAGAGATATTCAACTCTCATACTACCAGAACGATATGCTGTCTACCCTGGCTTTGGTGGACTGTAGAGAGGAGAGGGTGTGAAGCAGTGGTATTCAGAGGTGGCAGAATCCTCCCTCCATTTTAGTAAAAAAGGAAGTTAGAAAGAGAAAGGTCTATTTTCAGCAGGAGAGGAAACATGGGGGATTATCCTCCAGTAAGAGGACAGATATAGAGCAGAATATTTTTGTTAAGTAGCTGGAGCATCAAATGAAGTAGGAAAGCTGTAGCCACACACCAGCGCCTTTTCTAATCCACGCCTTGCCTCGCTGTCTCCATGGAGCTGGTCGCTAGTGGCAACACAACCTCAGGCGACCCCTGGCAAAGGAAGTTAACCATCCCCACACTCCATCCCTCCATCTTTCCATCCCTTCATCCTGACTTCCCTAATCGATGCCTTGCTGTTTCCGTGGAGCTGCCTGGTCACTGGTAGCAACACAACCTCAGGACCTGAGGTCACCCCAGGCAAAGGAAGCTGGGAGTTGACCAACCCCACCCTCTTTCCCTCCTCCATCCCTCTATCCAAAACTGACAAACCTCATCCTCCATCCTTCCTTCCTTCCTTCCTTCCCTCCTTCCCCCCTTCCTTCCTTCCTTCCTTCCTTCCTTCCTTCCTTCCCTCCCTCCCTCCCTCCCTCCCTCCCCTTCCCCTTCCCTCCCCCCCTCACTCCCTCACTCACTCACTCCCTCACTCCCTCCAACAACTCTACTGTGTCTCCAGTCTGATTAGTCTATAACAGTTCTCTACTGTGTCTATAACAGTTCTCTACTGTGTCTATAACAGTTCTCTACTGTGTCTCCAGTCTAATTAGTCTATAACAGTTCTCTACTGTGTCTATAACAGTTCTCTACTGTGTCTATAGCAGTTCTCTACTGTGTCTATAGCAGTTCTCTACTGTGTCTATAGCAGTTCTCTACTGTGTCTATAACAGTTCTCTACTGTGTCTATAACAGTTCTCTACTGTGTCTCCAGTCTGATTAGTCTATAACAGTTCTCTACTGTGTCTATAACAGTTCTATACTGTCGCTCTACTCAGGAAAAGGAGGAAGTCACTTGAAGAGCCTGGAGGTAATTGTCAGGGTAAAGGACTCATCCACGCGACACTCAAATCTTTCCTCCTCAGCAGCACGACACTCAAATCCTTCCCCTTCATCCGCGAGCCTCTCGAATCTTTCCCTTCTGCACAGACAAAAGGAATGGTGTCTGGGAATGAGGATGATTACAATTTTAAGGATTAGCCTGTCCAGGGTTTATTTATTTATTTTAAAGTCACAGTTCCCATGAATATTAATGAAATTACACACTCACTGGGTTGCATCCCAAAAGGCACCCTATGGGCCCCAGTCGAAAGCAGTGCACTGTGTAGGGAATAGGGTGCCATTTGGGATGAAGACTGTACTATCTGAGTTAACGCGTGTTAGAGAGTTACTGTACGACCTGGTTTTGGTCACTTTTCAAATCCAATCAACTGAATGTGTATTTGTCACGTTTCGTAAACAACAGG
Organism: Oncorhynchus kisutch; assembly: GCF_002021735.2. NCBI lineage: Eukaryota > Metazoa > Chordata > Actinopteri > Salmoniformes > Salmonidae > Oncorhynchus > Oncorhynchus kisutch. The sequence continues at coordinate 195,637 of NW_022265933.1, forward strand.
TGTCGACTGATACTTGCGGTCGGATGCCAAGCAGTTGCCGTACCAAGCTGTGATGCAGCCAGTCAAGATGCTCCCAATGGTGCAGCTGTAGAACCTTTTGAGGATCTGAGGTCCCCATGCCAAATCTTTTCTACCACCTTATGGGGAAGAGGCATTGCCGTGCTGGTATGTGTGGACCATGAATAGATCCTTAGTGATTTGGACACTACAGCCCTGTCGATGTGAATGGGGGCGTGCTCTGGTCTCCATTTCCGGTAGTCCACAATCAGCTCCTTTGTCTTGCTGACGTTAAAGGAGAGGAGGTTGTCCTGGCATCAAACTTCCAGGTCACTAACCTCCTCCCTGTAGGCTGTCTCATCGCCGTCGGTGATCAATCCTACCACCATCGTGTTGTCAGGAAACTTAATAATGTTGTTGAAGTCGTGCGCGGCCACACAGCTGTGGGTGAACAGGGAGTACAGGAGGAGACTTAGCACGCACCCCTGGGGAGCTCCAGTGTTGACGATCAGCGTGGCAGATGTGTTGCTATATACCCTCCCCACCTGGGGACGGCCCGTCAGGAAGTCCAGGATCCAGTTGCAGAGGGAGGTGTTGAGTCCCAGGGTCCTTAGCTTAGTGATGACCTTGGAGGGCACTATGGTCTTAAATGCTGAGAGGTAGCCAATGAACAGCATTCTCACATAGGTGTTCTTCTTGTCCAGGTGGGAGAAGACAGTGTGGAGGGAAATAGAGATTGCGTCATCTATGGATCTTTTGGGTCAGTATGCAACTTGGAATGGGTCCATGGTGCCTGGGATGATGGTGTTGATGTGAGCCATGACCAGCCTTTCAAAGCTACAAATGTGAGTGCTACTGGGCCATAGTCATTTAGACAGGTTACCTTGGCGTTCTTGGGAACAGGGACTATGGTGATCTGTTTGAAACATGTAGGTATTACAGACTGGATCAGGGAGAGGTTGAACACGTCAGTGAAGACAATTGCCAGGTGGTTAGCGCATGCTCTCAGTACGAGTCCTGGTAATCCGTCTGGCCCTGCGGCCTTGAGAATGTTGATTTGTTTTAAGGTCTTATTCACATCGGCTACGGAGAGCCTGATCACACAATCGTCCAGAACAGCTAGTGCTCTCATGCATGGTTCAGTGTTGCTTGCCTCGAAGTGAGCATAGATCCATTTAGCTCGTCTGGTAGACCCGTGTTACTGGGCAGTGACTTCATCTAATCAGTAAAGAGGAGAACAGCAGAAGTCTGCTACAGCATCCCATCTGCTTAGTTTAGTTTGGCCTACAGGTCCACTGGTTTAGCTCTCTTACAGTATCGAGTCCATTCATCAATCAGCCTTATCTTGGCAATAGGGCAGCATTTTGAAACTATTTAAAAGTTCCCCTTATGTATGTATTCCATATGGCACCCTATTCCCTTGATAGTGCACCCTATTCCCTTGATAGTGCACCATATTCCCTTTATAGTGCACCCTATTCCCTTGATAGTGCACCATATTCCCTTTATAGTGCACCCTATTCCCTTGATAGTGCACCATATTCCCTTTATAGTGCACCCTATTCCATTGATAGTGCACCCTATTCCCTTGATAGTGCACCCTATTCCCATTACAGTGCACCCTATTCCCATTACAGTGCACCCTATTCCCATTACAGTGCACCCTATTCCCATTACAGTGCACCCTATTCCCATTACAGTGCACCATATTCCCATTACAGTGCACCATATTCCCTTGATAGTGCACCATATTCCCTTGATAGTGCACCCTATTCCTTTGATAGTGCACCCTATTCCCTTTACAGTGCACCATATTCCCTTGATAGTGCACCATATTCCCTTGATAGTGCACCATATTCCCTTGATAGTGCACCCTATTCCCTTGATAGTGCACCCTATTCCCATTACAGTGCACCCTATTCCCATTACAGTGCACCATATTCCCATTACAGTGCACCATATTCCCTTGATAGTGCACCATATTCCCTTGATAGTGCACCATATTCCCTTGATAGTGCACCCTATTCCTTTGATAGTGCACCCTATTCCCTTTACAGTGCACCATATTCCCTTGATAGTGCACCATATTCCCTTGATAGTGCACAATATTCCCTTGATAGTGCACCCTATTCCCTTGATAGTGCACCCTATTCCCTTTACAGTGCACCATATTCCCTTGATAGTGCACCATATTCCCTTGATAGTGCACCATATTCCCTTGATAGTGCACCCTATTCCCTTGATAGTGCACCCTATTCCCATTACAGTGCACCATATTCCCTTGATAGTGCACCATATTCCCTTGATAGTGCACCCTATTCCCTCGATAGTGCACCCTATTCCCTTGATAGTGCACCCTATTCCCTTGATAGTGCACCCTATTCCCTCGATAGTGCACCCTATTCCCATTACAGTGCACCCTATTCCCATTACAGTGCACCCTATTCCCATTACAGTGCACCCTATTCCCTTTACAGTGCACCCTATTCCCTTGATAGTGCACCATATTCCCATTACAGTGCACCCTATTCCCATTACAGTGCACCCTATTGCCATTACAGTCCACCCTTTTTTCCAATTACAGTGCACCCTATTCCCATTACAGTGCACCATATTCCCATTACAGTGCACCCTATTCCCATTACAGTGCACCCTATTCCCATTACAGTGCACCCTATTCCCATTACAGTGCACCCTATTCCCATTACAGTGCACCATATTCCCATTACAGTGCACCCTATTCCCTTGATAGTGCACCCTATTCCCATTACAGTGCACCATATTCCCATTACAGTGCACCCTATTCCCATTACAGTGCACCCTATTCCCATTACAGTGCACCATATTCCCTTGATAGTGCACCATATTCCCATTACAGTGCACCATATTCCCTTGATAGTGCACCATATTCCCTTGATAGTGCACCCTATTCCCTTGATAGTGCACCCTATTCCCATTACAGTGCACCATATTCCCATTACAGTGCACCATATTCCCATTACAGTGCACCCTATTCCCATTACAGTGCACCCTATTCCCATTACAGTGCACCCTATTCCCATTACAGTGCACCCTATTCCCATTACAGTGCACCCTATTCCCATTACAGTGCACCCTATTCCCTTTACAGTGCACCCTATTCCCTTGATAGTGCACCATATTCCCTTGATAGTGCACCATATTCCCATTACAGTGCACCCTATTCCCATTACAGTGCACCCTATTCCCATTACAGTGCACCCTATTCCCATTACAGTGCACCCTATTCCCATTACAGTGCACCATATTCCCATTACAGTGCACCATATTCCCTTGATAGTGCACCATATTCCCTTGATAGTGCACCATATTCCCTTGATAGTGCACCCTGGTCAATAGTAGCTCACTATTAAAGGAATGGGGTTGTATTTGGGATGCAGGGCCATATCTCCCTGGCTGTTGGCTTCTCTGACATGCTGAGCTTTAGAGACAAGGTGGGGCATTTAGTCTCCTTAGCTCGTTAAGCCCCGCCCTGTCAGCGTTAATCCAGGGCTTAATCCGAGTATTTATTTATGGTAAAGGAAGAGAGAGAGATTGTGGAGGAGGATTAAAAAGAGAAGAGCGAAAGAATCCATGGAGCTGCTGTAGCCCAGGCTTTGAGAATTAGGGAAGGGCTCTCACTCAGGGAAAGTACCTAGTCATATAGCATCACCAGACAGAGGAGATGGAACAGGAGAGACAGTACCTAGTCCCATAGCATCACCAGACAGAGGAGACAGTACCTAGTCCCATAGCATCACCAGACAGAGGAGACAGTACCTAGTCCCATAGCATCACCAGACAGAGGAGATGGAACAGGAGAGACAGTGCCTAGTCCCATAGCATCACCAGACAGAAGAGACAGTACCTAGTCCCATAGCATCACCAGACAGAGGAGACAGTACCTAGTCCCATAGCATCACCAGACAGAGGAGATGGAACAAGAGGAGAGACAGTACCTAGTCCCATAGCATCACCAGACAGAGGAGACAGTACCTAGTCCCATAGCATCACCAGACAGAGGAGATGGAACAGGAGGAGAGACAGTACCTAGTCCCATAGCATCACCAGACAGAGGAGACAGTACCTAGTCCCATAACATCACCAGACAGAAGAGATGGAACAGGAGAGACAGTACCTAGTCCCATAGCATCACCAGACAGAGGAGATGGAACAGGAGAGACAGTACCTAATCCCATAGCATCACCAGACAGAAGAGACACAGTACCTAGTCCCATAGCATCACCAGACAGAGGAGACAGTACCTAGTCCCATAGCATCACCAGACAGAAGAGACAGTACCTAGTCCCATAGCATCACCAGACAGAAGAGACAGTACCTAGTCCCATAGCATCACCAGACAGAAGAGATGGAACAGGAGGAGAGACAGTACCTAGTCCCATAGCATCACCAGACAGAAGAGACAGTACCTAGTCCCATAGCATCACCAGACAGAGGAGATGGAACAGGAGAGACAGTACCTAGTCCCATAACATCACCAGACAGAAGAGATGGAACAGGAGAGACAGTACCTAGTCCCATAGCATCACCAGACAGAGGAGATGGAACAGGAGAGACAGTACCTAGTCCCATAGCATCACCAGACAGAAGAGACAGTACCTAGTCCCATAGCATCACCAGACAGAGGAGATGGAACAGGAGAGACAGTACCTAGTCCCATAGCATCACCAGACAGAAGAGACAGTACCTAGTCCCATAGCATCACCAGACAGAAGAGATGGAACAGGAGGAGAGACAGTACCTAGTCCCATAGCATCACCAGACAGAGGAGACAGTACCTAATCCCATAGCATCACCAGACAGAAGAGATGGAACAGGAGGAGAGACAGTACCTAGTCCCATAGCGGAGTTGGAGGGGGTTGGGAGTCGGAGGGAGTGGTGGAGGGGTTCGGAGTTGGAGAGGGTTGGGAGTCAGAGGGGGTGGTGGAGGTGTTCAGAGTTGGAGGGGGTTGGGAGTCGGAGGGGGAGGGGGAGGTGGAGGTGGAAAGGGACAGAGGTGGATGTGTTTGGGGGCCGGATTTGGAGGGGGTTGAGGTCAGAGGGGGTGTTGTAAGTAGAGGGTTTGGGTGGAGGAGATTGGAGATCGGATGTAGAGGAGGTTGGGAGTCGGAGGGGGAGGTGGAGAGGGTCGGAGTTGGAGTTGGAGGGGGTTGGGGGTTAGAAGGGGAGATGAAGGTGGATGGGACAGAGGTGGAGGAGGTTGGGGGCCGGAATTGGAGGGGGTTGGGGGTCAGAGGGGGTGCTGGAGGATGTCGGAGGAGGTAGTAGGACAGTACAACACTCCATCCTCTAGGACAGTACAACTCTCCATCATCTAGGACAGTACAACTCTCCATCCTCTAGGACAGTACAACACTCCATCCTCTAGGACAGTACAACTCTCCATCATCTAGGACAGTACAACTCTCCATCCTCTAGGACAATACAACTCTCCATCCTCTAGGACAGTACAACACTCCATCCTCTAGGACAGTACAACTCTCCATCATCTAGGACAGTACAACTCTCCATCCTCTAGGACAGTACAACTCTCCATCCTCTAGGACAATACAACTCTTCATCCTCTAGGTAGTAGGACAGTACAACACTCCACCCTCTAGGACAGTAAAACTCTCCATCCTCTAGGTAGTAGGACAGTACAACTCTCCATCCTCTAGGACAGTACAACTCTCCATCCTCTAGGACAGTACAACTCTCCATCCTCTAGGTAGTAGGACAGTACAACTCTCCATCCTCTAGGTAGTAGGACAGTACACCTCTTCATCCTCTAGGACAGTACAACTCTCCATCCTCTAGGACAGTTCAACTCTCCATCCTCTAGGACAGTACAACTCTCCATCCTCTAGGACAGTACAACTCTCCATCCTCTAGGACAGTACAACTCTCCATCCTCTAGGACAGTACAACTCTCCATCCTCTAGGACAGTACAACTCTCCATCCTCTAGGACAGTACAACTCTCCATCCTCTAGGTAGTAGGACAGTACACCTCTTCATCCTCTAGGACAGTACAACTCTCCATCCTCTAGGACAGTACAACTCTCCTTCCTCTAGGACAGTACAACTCTCCATCCTCTAGGACAGTACAACTCTCCATCCTCTAGGTAGTAGGACAGTACAACTCTTCATCCTCTAGGTAGTAGGACAGTACAACTCTTCATCCTCTAGGACAGTACACCTCTCCATCCTCTAGGTAGTAGGACAGTACAACTCTTCATCCTCTAGGTAGTAGGACAGTACAACTCTCCATCCTCTAGGACAGTACAACTCTTCATCCTCTAGGACAGTACAACTCTTCATCCTCTAGGACAGTACAACTCTTCACCCTCTAGGACAGTACAACTCTTCATCCTCTAGGACAGTACAACTCTTCACCCTCTAGGACAGTACAACTCTTCATCCTCTAGGACAGTACAACTCTTCATCCTCTAGGACAGTACAACTCTCCATCCTCTAGGTAGTAGGACAGTACAACACTCCATCCTCTAGGACAGTACAACTCTCCATCCTCTAGGACAGTACAACTCTTCATCCTCTAGGTAGTAGGACAGTACAACTCTTCATCCTCTAGGACAGTACAACTCTCCATCCTCTAGGTAGTAGGACAGTACAACTCTTCATCCTCTAGGACAGTACAACTCTCCATCCTCTAGGTAGTAGGACAGTACAACTCTCCATCCTCTAGGTAGTAGGACAGTACAACTCTCCATCCTCTAGGACAGTACAACTCTCCATCCTCTAGGACAGTACAACTCTCCATCCTCTAGGTAGTGGGACAGTACAACTCTCCATCCTCTAGGTAGTAGGACAGTACAACTCTTCATCCTCTAGGACAGTACAACTCTTCATCCTCTAGGACAGTACAACTCTCCATCCTCTAGGTAGTAGGACAGTACAACTCTCCATCCTCTAGGACAGTACAACTCTCCATCCTCTAGGTAGTAGGACAGTACAACTCTCCATCCTCTAGGACAGTACAACTCTCCATCCTCTAGGACAGTACAACACTCCATCCTCTAGGACAATACAACTCTCCATCCTCTAGGACAGTACAACTCTTCATCCTCTAGGACAGTACAACTCTCCATCCTCTAGGTAGTAGGACAGTACTACTCTCCATCCTTAGGGTAGTAGGACAGTACAACTCTCCATCCTCTAGGTAGTAGGACAGTACAACTCTCCATCCTCTAGGACAGTACAACTCTCCATCCTCTAGGACAGTACAACTCTCCATCCTCTAGGACAGTACAACACTCCATCCTCTAGGACAGTACAACTCTCCATCCTCTAGGACAGTACAACTCTCCATCCTCTAGGACAGTACAACACTCCATCCTCTAGGACAATACAACTCTCCATCCTCTAGGACAGTACAACTCTTCATCCTCTAGGACAGTACAACTCTCCATCCTCTAGGTAGTAGGACAGTACTACTCTCCATCCTTAGGGTAGTAGGACAGTACAACTCTCCATCCTCTAGGTAGTAGGACAGTACAACTCTCCATCCTCTAGGACAGTACAACTCTCCATCCTCTAGGACAGTACAACTCTCCATCCTCTAGGACAGTACAACTCTCCATCCTCTAGGACAGTACAACTCTCCATCCTCTAGGACAGTACAACTCTCTATCCTCTAGGACAGTACAACTCTCCATCCTCTAGGACAGTACAACTCTCCATCCTCTAGGTAGGAGGACAGTACAACTCTCCATCCTCTAGGACAGTACAGTCTCTGACTTCTTGATACGTACCTTAACCGTTGGTTCTGTTCAGACATTACAACACTGTCTGGCCAACAATGAATCATGTCCCTGGGGTAACTACGGTCACATGACTGGGCCGAACCGATTTCAGCTAATCTGGGATGCCTGGGATGCACATGTGTAATGATGCTCATCGATCCTAGACTGCCAGCTACACACACACACACACACACACACACACACACACACACACACACACACACACACACACACACACACACACACACACACACCCACGGTTTTTCCCCTATTAATTATGGTTGATTGTGCTTCCCATCAATCATTCACCAACAAGAGGGATTTAATCCTTCTGCAAGGTCTGCTACTCCTTCCTCTGTTGCAGGGCTGTGTGTCTGTGTGTGTGTTAGAGAGGGAGAGAGGGATGTGTGTGTGTTAGAGAGGGAGAGAGGGATGTGTGTGTGTCTGTGTGTGTGTTAGAGAGGGATGTGTGTGTGTCTGTGTGTGTGTTAGAGAGAGAAAGAGGGATGTGTGTGTGTGTGTGTGTGTGTGTTAGAGAGAAAGAGGGATGTGTGTGTGTTAGAGAGAGAGGGATGTGTGTGTGTCTCTGTGTGTGTGTGTTAGAGAGAGAGAGGGATGTGTGTGTGTCTGTGTGTGTGTTAGAGAGAGAGAGCGAAAGAGGGATGTGTGTGTCTGTGTTAGAGAGAGAAAGAGAGAGAGAGAGAGAGAGGGATGTGTGTGTGTCTGTTTTTGTGTGTGTGTTAGAGAGAGGGGTGTGTGTGTGTATTAGAGAGAGAGGGATGTGTGTGTGTGTGTGTGTGTGTGTGTGTGTGTGTGTGTGTGTGTGTGTGTGTACTGTCCATCAGTTCCAACCCAACACCATGTTTAAATGGAAATAATAATTTTTCGCTAATTAATATTTTCTGTGATTAACAACTACTGCATAATATTACAATACAGTCAGAACACATCAGAGTTCATCTCTCATGAACATCCTGAGACCCATCAATACAGTCAGACAACATCAGAGTTCATCTCTCATAAACATCCTGAGACCCATCCCATCAATACAGTCAGACAACATCAGAGTTCATCTCTCATAAACCTCCTGAGACCCATCAATACAACCAGACAACATCAGAGTTCATCTCTCATAAACGTCCTGAGACCCATCAATACAACCAGACAACATCAGAGTTCATCCCTCATAAACCTCCTGAGACCCATCCCATCAATACAGTCAGACAACATCAGAGTTCATCTCTCATAAACATCCTGAGACCCATCAATACAGTCAGACAACATCAGAGTTCATCTCTCATGAACATCCTGAGACCCATCAATACAGTCAGACAACATCAGAGTTCATCTCTCATGAACATCCTGAGACCCATCAATACAACCAGACAACATCAGAGTTCATCCCTCATAAACCTCCTGAGACCCATCAATACAACCAGACAACATCAGAGTTCATCTCTCATAAACGTCCTGAGACCCATCAATACAACCAGACAACATCAGAGTTCATCTCTCATAAACCTCCTGAGACCCATCAATACAACCAGACAACATCAGAGTTCATCTCTCATAAACGTCCTGAGACCCATCAATACAACCAGACAACATCAGAGTTCATCCCTCATAAACCTCCTGAGACCCATCCCATCAATACAGTCAGACAACATCAGAGTTCATCTCTCATTAACCTCCTGAGACCCATCAATACAGTCAGACAACATCAGAGTTCATCTCTCATGAACATCCTGAGACCCATCAATACAACCAGACAACATCAGAGTTCATCCCTCATAAACCTCCTGAGACCCATCAATACAACCAGACAACATCAGAGTTCATCTCTCATAAACGTCCTGAGACCCATCAATACAACCAGACAACATCAGAGTTCATCTCTCATAAACGTCCTGAGACCCATCAATACAACCAGACAACATCAGAGTTCATCTCTCATAAACCTCCTGAGACCCATCAATACAACCAGACAACATCAGAGTTCATCTCTCATAAACCTCCTGAGACCCATCAATACAGTCAGACAACATCAGAGTTCATCTCTCATAAACCTCCTGAGACCCATCAATACAACCAGACAACATCAGAGTTCATCTCTCATAAACCTCCTGAGACCCATCAATACAACCAGACAACATCAGAGTTCATCTCTCATAAACCTCCTGAGACCCATCCCATCAATACAGTCAGACAACATCAGAGTTCATCTCTCATAAACCTCCTGAGACCCATCCCATCAATACAACCAGACAACATCAGAGTTCATCTCTCATAAACCTCCTGAGACCCATCCCATCAATACAGTCAGACAACATCAGAGTTCATCTCTCATAAACCTCCTGAGACCCATCCCATCAATACAGTCAGACAACATCAGAGTTCATCTCTCATAAACCTCCTGAGACCCATCAATACAACCAGACAACATCAGAGTTCATCTCTCATAAACCTCCTGAGACCCATCCCATCAATACAGTCAGACAACATCAGAGTTCATCTCTCATAAACCTCCTGAGACCCATCAATACAACCAGACAACATCAGAGTTCATCTCTCATAAACCTCCTGAGACCCATCAATACAGTCAGACAACATCAGAGTTCATCTCTCATAAACCTCCTGAGACCCATCAATACAGTCAGACAACATCAGAGTTCATCTCTCATAAACCTCCTGAGACCCATCCCATCAATACAGTCAGACAACATCAGAGTTCATCTCTCATAAACCTCCTGAGACCCATCAATACAACCAGACAACATCAGAGTTCATCCCTCATAAACCTCCTGAGACCCATCAATACAGTCAGACAACATCAGAGTTCATCCCTCATAAACCTCCTGAGACCCATCCCATCAATACAGTCAGACAACATCAGAGTTCATCTCTCATAAACCTCCTGAGACCCATCAATACAGTCAGACAACATCAGAGTTCATCTCTCATAAACCTCCTGAGACCCATCCCATCAATACAGTCAGACAACATCAGAGTTCATCTCTCATAAACCTCCTGAGACCCATCCCATCAATACAGTCAGACAACATCAGAGTTCATCTCTCATAAACCTCCTGAGACCCATCAATACAACCAGACAACATCAGAGTTCATCTCTCATAAACCTCCTGAGACCCATCAATACAGTCAGACAACATCAGAGTTCATCCCTCATAAACCTCCTGAGACCCATCCCATCCCCATTAGAAATAGACCTGGAGCTGTAAAAAACCTATTTCTCCAATGAGCTGTCAGAATGTAAGGCAGCACATCCCAAGACGTAACCTTACAGTAGCCTGACAGCCAAGACAGTAGGTCTACTTCTACAACACGTAACCTTACAGTAGCCTGACAGCCAAGACAGTAGGTCTACTTCTACAACATGTAACCTTACAGTAGCCTGACCGCCAAGACAGTAGGTCTACTTCTACAACATGTAACCTTACAGTAGCCTGACAGCCAAGACAGTAGGTCTACTTCTACAACATGTAACCTTACAGTAGCCTGACAGCCAAGACAGTAGGTCTACTTCTACAACATGTAACCTTACAGTAGCCTGACAGCCAAGACAGTAGGTCTACTTCTACAACACGTAACCTTACAGTAGCCTGACAGCCAAGACAGTTGTCTACTTCTACAACACGTAACCTTACAGTAGCCTGACAGCCAAGACAGTAGGTCTACATCTACAACACGTAACCTTACAGTAGCCTGACAGCCAAGACAGTAGGTCTACATCTACAACACGTAACCTTACAGTAGCCTGACAGCCAAGACAGTAGGTCTACTTCTACAACAGGTAGCCGGACAGCCAAGACAGTAGGTCTACTTCTACAACACGTAACCTTACAGTAGCCTGACAGCCAGGACAGTAGGTCTACTTCTACAACCTTACAGTAGCCTGACAGCCAAGACAGTTGTCTACTTCTACAACACGTAGCCTGACAGCCAAGACAGTAGGTCTACTTCTACAACACGTAGCCTGACAGCCAAGACAGTAGGTCTACATCTACAACCTTACAGTAGCCTGACAGCCAAGACAGTAGGTCTACTTCTACAACACGTAACCTTACAGTAGCCTGACTGTCAAGACAGTAGTCTACTTCTACAACATGTAACCTTACAGTAGCCTGACAGCCAAGACAGTAGTCTACTTCTACATCACGTAACCTTACAGTAGCCTGACAGCCAAGACAGTAGGTCTACTTCTACAACACGTAACCTTACAGTAGCCTGACAGCCAAGACAGTAGGTCTACTTCTACAACACGTAACCTTACAGTAGCCTGACAGCCAAGACAGTAGGTCTACATCTACAACACGTAATAGTCTACATCTACAACACGTAACCTTACAGTAGCCTGACAGCCAAGACAGTAGGTCTACTTCTACAACACGTAACCTTACAGTAGCCTGACAGCCAAGACAGTAGGTCTACTTCTACAACACGTAACCTTACAGTAGCCTGACAGCTATTGAGGTGAATGTAACTTCTGAGCAGATACATTGAATGCTCTGCTCGTTATCTGCAAGGTTGTGTTGCCATAGAAATTGAATCAATAGAACAGCAATCCCCATTCAAGTCAATGTTCTGTAATTCTATTTCTACGGCGAGTAACCGTGGACAACGTTTCTGACAAGGTCAGTGTTGCAATATTAACGAGTTCTCCTCCTTGATTGGCTCGCGGCGTGGGATAATGTTGCCTATGGTAACAGCTATCCTAAAAGCAGTCAGCCAACCACTCCCATCCCCACTATCTAAACTATTTAATGGATTGTGTCCCAAATGGCACTCTATTCCCTATGGGCCCTGGTCTAAAGTAGTGTACTAAATAGGGAATAGGGTGCCATAGGGCCCGCGTATAAAGTAGTGTACTAAATAGGGAATAGGGTGCCATAGGACCCTGGTCTAAAGTAGTACACTGTATAGGGAATTAGGGTGCTATTTGGGACAGAGATATGGTCTCCCTTCTGTCTCTCTCTGCTCTGATCAGCCATCTCTCTACCAATCTACTCATCTAATAGTGTGGAGGGGTGGAGAGGTGGAGTGACTTGAGAGAGGGACAGAGGGAGGAAGAGAGGGGAGAGGGGGACAGAGGGAGGAAGAGAGGGGAGAGGGGGACAGAGGGAGGGAGAGGGGGACAGAGGGAGGAAGAGAGGGTAGAGGGGGAGAGTGGGAGAGAGGGATGAAGAGAGGGGAGAGGGGGAGAGGGGGTCAGAGGGAGGAAGAGGGGGTCAGAGGGAGGAAGAGGGGGACAGAGGGAGGAAGAGAGGGTAGAGGGGGAGAGGGGGACAGAGGGAGGAAGAGAGGGGAGAGGGGAGATGGGGGACAGAAGGAGGAAGAGAGGGGAGAGGGGGAGAGGGGGACAGAGGGAGGAAGAGAGGGTAGAGGGGGACAGAGGGAGGAAGAGAGGGGAGAGGGGGAGAGGGGTACAGAGGGTGGAAGAGAGGGGAGAGGGAGATCCCAGTCCCAGTCTTTAACTCATCACATCCCCAGTACCAGTCTTTCTTTAACTCATCACATTCCCAGTCCAGTCTTTAACTCATTCACATTCCCAGTCCCAGTCTTTAACTCATCACATTCCAGTCCCAGTCTTTTCTTTAACTCATCACATTCCCAGTCCCAGTCTTTAACTCATCACATTCCCAGTCCGTCATTAACTCATCACATTCCCAGTCCCAGTCTTTTCTTTAACTCATCACATTCCCAGTCCCAGTCTTTAACTCATCACATTCCCAGTGCCCAGTCTTTTCTTTAACTCATCACATTACCAGTCCCAGTCTTTAACTCATCACATTCCCAGTCCCAGTCTTAACTCATCACATTACAGTCCCAGTCTTTTCTTTAACTCATCACATTACCAGTCCCAGTCTTTAACTCATCACATTCCCAGTCCCAGTCTTTAACTCATCACATTCCCAGTCCCAGTCTTAACTCATCACATTCCCAGTCCCAGCTGCTACTATTGACTATTTGTCCCTTTGTACACAGTTAGAGTGCCTTCAGAAAGTCTTCCAACCTTTGACCTTTTCAGGTTTTTGTCACAGACTGAATTTAAAATGGATTACATTTAGACTTTGTGTCACTGTCAACGTGGATTTATGTTTTTAAAAAGTTTATGTTATTGGTACAATAAAAATATATATAATAACAAAATTATGCATTGAGTTAATAAGTAATCAAGCCCTTTGTCAGGGCATAAATAAGTTCAGGTGTAAAAATGTGCTTAACAAGTCACATAATAAGTTGCAAGGACAGCTTTGTTTTGAATGGCTACCTCATCTCTGTACCCCACACGTACGTATGTGTGTGTGTGTGTGTGTGTGTGTGTGTGTGTGTGTGTGTGTGTGTGTGTTGTGTGTGTGTGTGTGTGTGTGTGTGTGTGTGTGTTGTGGTGTGTGTGTGTATAACCGGGTTATACAGCATCATCCCCCAGGGAGAAGACTGGGTTATAACAGCATCATCCCCAGGGAGAAGACTGGGTTATAACAGCAATCATCCCCACGGAGAAGACTGGGTTATAACAGCATCAGCCCCAGGGAGAAAGACTGGGTTATAACAGCATCAGCCACAGAGAGAAGACTGGGTTATAAAAGCATCATCCCCAGGGAGAGAAGACTGGGTTATAACAGCATCATCCCCAGGGAGAAGACTGGGTTATAACAGCATCATCCCCAGGGAGAAGACTGGGTTATAACAGCATCATCCCCAGGAGAAGACTGGGTTATAACAGCATCATCCCCACGGAGAAGACTGCGTTATAACAGCATCAGCCCCAGGGAGAAGACTGGGTTATAACAGCATCACCACAGAGAAGGAAGACTGGGTTATACAGCATCATCCCAGGGAGAAGGACTGGGTATAACAGCATCATCCCCAGGGAGAAGACTGGGTTTTATAACAGCATCATCCCCAGGGAGAAGACTGGGTTTATAACAGCATCATCCCAGGGAGAAGACTGGGTTATAACAGCATCATCCCCAGGGAGAAGACTGGGTTATAACAGCATCATCCCCAGGGAGAAGACTGGGTTATAACAGCATCATCCCCAGGGAGAAGACTGGGTTATAACAGCATCATCCCCAGGGAGAAGACTGGGTTATAACAGGCATCATCCCCAGGGAGAAGACTGGGTTATAACAGCATCATCCCCAGGGACAAGACTGGGTTATAACAGCATCATCCCCAGGGAGAAGACTGGGTTATAACAGCATCATCCCAGGGAGAAGACTGGGTTATAACGGCATCATCCCCAGGGAGAAGACTGGGTTATAACAGCATCATCCCCAGTGAGAAGACGGGTTATAACAGCATCATCCCAGGGAGAAGACTGGGTTATAACAGCATCAGCCACAGAGAGAAGACTGGGTTATAACATCATCATCCCCAGGGAGAAGACTGGGTTATAACACCATCATCCCCAGGGAGAAGACTGGGTTATAACAGCATCATCCCCAGGGAGAAGACTAGGTTATAACAGCATCATCCCCAGGGAGAAGACTGGGTTATAACAGCATCAGAAGGCTGGGTTAAACCCAGAGAGAAGGGTCAGGTCTGGCTTTAAGAGGGAAGAGAAGTGACCTGGTTAAACCCAGAGAGAAGGGAAGTGGGCTGGTTAAAATGTTCTATTAGAATTCAGTGTCTTAATTAAATATGGGAAGCTTGGCCCCACTGATTGATTTGGCTTAGAGAGAGAGAAGGATGAGAGAAGGGAGGAGAGAGAGAGATCTGGGGGAGACAAGGAGGAGAGAAGAGTGAGAGAGAGAGAGGGAGAAAGGGGAGAGAGAGAGAGAGAGGAGAGAGAGAGAGAGGAGAGAGAGAGAGAGAGAGAGGAGAGAGAGAGAGAGAGCGAGAGAGAGAGAGAGAGAGAGAGAGAGAGGAGAGAGAGAGAGAGAGAGAGAGAGAGAGAGAGAGAGAGAGAGGAGGAGAGAGAGAGAGAGGGGACAAGAGAAGGGAGGAGAGAGAGAGAGGGGAGACAAGAGAGGAGAGAGAGAGAGAACCCGTTTAGATTTGTCACAGTGACAACGTCACCTTAAAGAGCGTTACATTGTGAATAGGTGTCATTTCAGATCACAATGACTCGATGACATAAAGGCTGAGAAGAAAACAAGCCATCTTTTTTGTCTGGTTAGTTTTGTTTAAAAAAGGTTGAGAGATGAAAAGGTCATTCTGTCAGACAGTGATTGAACTACCAGTCGTGGACATCACATTGTTGTATTGAGACAATGGGCTGATGGCAACACGTTGTGTCTGTTCCAATTGATCTGAAAGGTTCAGGTCATTTCCTTTTAGATTTTAGTACCTTGACATCCCAGCAGTCAGAGGAATGATTTTATTCAGTTCGTTAAAATGTTTATTAATAGGAGCTACGCAGCATAAAAAACGAGTTTGAACAATGTGACATTCCTATTAATCTATAAAGGGGGGTTTGACTGTGTATCAGGTTCACCTCAACAATCCCCTACGATTTACCAGTGCTGTGATTAATAAGATATCTGTCTCTCCTCTGTCTCTCTCTCTGTCTCTCTGTCCTCTCTCTGTCTCTCTCTCTCTCTGTCTCTCTCTCTGTCTCTCTCTCTGTCTCTCTCTCTCTCTGTCTCTCTGTTCTCTCTGTCTCTCTCTCTCTGTCTCTCTGTCTTCTCCTGTCTCTCTGTCTCTCTGTCTCTCTCTCTCTCTCTCTCTGTCTCTCTGTCTCTCTCTCTGTCTCTCTCTCTCTCTCTCTCTGTCTCTCTGTCTCTCTCTCTCTCTCTGTTTCTCTGTATCTCTGTCTCTCTCTCTGTCTCTCTGTCTCTCTCTCTCTGTCTCTCTGTCTCTCTCTGTCTCTCTCTCTGTCTCTCTCTCTCTCTCTCTCTCTGTCTCTCTCTCTCTCAATTAAATTAAATTCAATTAAATTCAAGGGCTTTGTTGGCATGGGAAACATGTGTTCACATTGCCAAAGCAAGTGAGGTAGACAACATACAAAGTGAATATATAAAGTGAAAAACAACAAAAATTAACAGTAAACATTACACATACAGAAGTTTCAAAACAGTAAAGACATTACAAATGTCATATTATATATATATACAGTGTTTCTAACAATGTACAAATGGCTAAAGGACACAAGATAAAATAAATAAGCATAAATATGGGTTGTATTTACAATGGTGTTTGTTCTTCACTGGTTGCCCTTTTCTCGTGGCAACAGGTCACAAATCTTGCTGCTGTGATGGCACACTGTGGAATTTCACCCAGTAGATATGGGAGTTTTTCAAAATTGGATTTGTTTTCGAATTCTTTGTGGATCTGTGTAATCTGAGGGAAATATGTCTCTCTAATATGGTCATACATTGGGCAGGAGGTTAGGAAGTGCAGCTCAGTTTCCACCTCATTTTGTGGGCAGTGAGCACATAGCCTGTCTTCTCTTGAGAGCCATGTCTGCCTACGGCGGCCTTTCTCAATAGCAAGGCTATGCTCACTGAGTCTGTACATAGTCAAGGCTTTCCTTAATTTTGGGTCAGTCACAGTGGTCAGGTATTCTGCCGCTGTGTACTCTCTGTTTAGGGCCAAATAGCATTCTAGTTTGCTCTGATTTTTTGTTAATTCTTTCCAATGTGTTAAGTAGTTATCTTTTTGTTTTCTCATGATTTGGTTGGGTCTAATTGTGCTGCTGTCCTGGGGCTCTGTAGTGCGTGTTTGTGTTTGTGAACAGAGCCCCAGGACCAGCTTGCTTAGGGGACTCTTCTCCAGGTTCATCTCTC
The DNA here is from genome assembly GCF_002021735.2 of Oncorhynchus kisutch. Classification (NCBI taxonomy): domain Eukaryota; kingdom Metazoa; phylum Chordata; class Actinopteri; order Salmoniformes; family Salmonidae; genus Oncorhynchus; species Oncorhynchus kisutch. The sequence goes on from NW_022265933.1 coordinate 213,166, forward strand.
TGTAGGTGATGGCTTTGTTATGGAAGGTTTGTGAATCGCTTCCTTTTAGGTGGTTGTAGAATTTAACAGCTCTTTTCTGGATTTTGATAATTAGTGGGTATCGGCCCTAATTCTGCTCTGCATGCATTATTTGGTGTTCTACGTTGTACACGGAGGATATTTTTGCAGAATTCTGCGTGCAGAGTCTCAATTTGGTGTTTGTCCCACTTTGTGAAGTCTTGGTTGGTGAGCGGACCCCAGACCTCACAACCATAAAGGGCAATGGGCTCTATGACTGATTCAAGTATTTTTAGCCAAATCCTAATTGGTATGTTGAAATTTATGTTTCTTTTGATGGCATAGAATGCCCTTCTTGCCTTGTCTCTCAGATCGTTCACAGCTTTGTGGAAGTTACCTGTGGTGCTGATGTTTAGGCCAAGGTATGTATAGTTTTTTGTGTGCTCTAGGGCAACAGTGTCTAGATGGAATTTGTATTTGTGGTCCTGGTGACTGGACCTTTTTTGGAACACCATTATTTTGGTCTTACTGAGATTTACTGTCAGGGCCCAGGTCTGACAGAATCTGTGCATAAGATCTAGGTGCTGCTGTAGGCTCTCCTTGGTTGGTGACAGAAGCACCAGATCATCAGCAAACAGCAGACATTTGACTTCGGATTCTAGCAGGGGGAGGCCGGGTGCTGCAGACTTTTCTAGTGCCCGCGCCAATTCGTTGATATATATGTTGAAGAGGGTGGGGCTTAAGCTGCATCCCTGTCTAACCCCACGACCCTGTGTGAAGAAATGTGTGTGTTTTTTGCCAATTTTAACCGCACACTTGTTGTTTGTGTACATGGATTTTATAATGTCGTATGTTTTCTCTGTCTCTCTCTGTCTCTCTCTCTCTCTGTCTCTCTCTGTCTCTCTCTGTCTCTCTCTCTGTCTCTCTCTCTCTCTCTCTCTCTCTCTCTCTCTCTCTCTCTCTCTCTGTCTCTCTCTCTCTCTGTCTCTCTCTGTCTCTCTCTCTCTCTGTCTCTCTGTCTCTCTCTGTCTCTCTCTCTGTCTCTCTCTCTGTCTCTCTCTCTGTCTCTCTCTCTCTCTCTCTCTGTCTCTCTCTCTCTGTGATTACGATATTGTGTAAAACAATGAATGTGAAGACTTTATCTGCACTGTGTGTGTTAGTTAGCCAGACAGTTTTTAGAAGGAATGATTCCATACATATTCGTCGCCAGACCCACTGGCTCCAGGTCATCTATAAGCCCATGCTAGGTAAAGCTCCGCTTTATGTCAGCTCACTGGTTACCATAACAACACCCACCATAGCACACGCTCCAACAGGCATATCTCACTGGTCATCCCCAAAGCCAACACCTCCTTTGGCCGCCTTTCCTTCCAGTTCTCTGCTGCCAATGGCTGGAATGAATTGTAAAAATCGCTGAAGCTGGAGACTTATGTCTCCCTCATTAACTTTAAACATCAGCTATCAGAGCAGCTAACCGATCGCTGCAGCTGTACATAGCCCATCTGTAAATAGCCCATCCAATCTACCTACCTCATCCCCATATTGTTTTTATTTACTTTTCTGCTCTTTTGCACACCAGTATCACTACTTGCACATCATCATCTGCTCATCTTTCACTCCAGTGTTAATTTGCTAAATTGTAATTACTTTGCTACTATGGCCTATTTATTGCCTTACCTCCTCACGCCATTTGCACACTCTGTATATAGACTTTCTATTGTGTTATTGACTGTATGCTTGTTCATGTGTAATTCTGTGTTGTTGTTTGTGTCGCACTGCTTTGCTTTATCTTGGCCAGGTCACAGTTGTAAATGAGAACTTGTTCTCAACTAGCCTACCTGGTTAAATAAAGGTGTTCTCAACTAGCCTACCTGGTTAAATAAAGGTGTTCTCAACTAGCCTACCTGGTTAAATAAAGGTGTTCTCAACTAGCCTACCTGGTTAAATAAAGGTGTTCTCAACTAGCCTACCTGGTTAAATAAAGGTGAAATAAAAAAAATAAAAACTCTAACCCCAACCACAACCCTTAGGCCTAAATAGCATTTGAATCTGTTCAGTCTAATCTGTTCAGTCTGCTGGCAGGTTATTGACCCTCTGCTCTACAGGCTAATTGCTACTGGGCCTCTTGCTGTGCACTGTCTCTCTGACTAAGATACATGGACTTGATGGGAACAGGGGCTGTCCTTTCAGATGCCCGTCTGTAAAGATAAAGGGAATAGGCTGCCATTTTAGACATTCCCAGAGGGTCCTGTTGAGGACAGAGGCTGTCCTTTCAGATGCCCGTCTGTAAAGATATAGGGAATAGGCTGCCATTTTAGACAGTCCCAGAGGGTCCTGACATGAGGACAGAAGCCGTCCTTTCAGATGCCCGTCTGTAAAGATATAGGGAATAGGCTGCCATTTTAGACGTTCCAGAGGGTCCTGTTGAGGACAGAGGCTGTCCTTTAAGATGCCTGTATACTTCAGTATCAATATCTGCCAGAGGTCACTCAGTAATGTCACCCCTGTTTCCATATCCGCCACAGACCAGCTGCTGTGGCATTAAACAATATCAGGTGGCCTCCATCAGAGGCCAATGAGACATGGGTTAGGGCTCACGTGGCACCCTATTCCCTACATAGTGCACTACTTACTCTATAGGGCTCCCGTCAAAAGTAGTGTACTGTGTTAGGGAAATGGTGCCATATTTTTGCCGGAATGCTTAAACACTAACAGTGATTCTTGAATCACTCTCTGGTGAAACCATGATCCCTTCTGGGCAATGCATTTACCAAGTGTTGCCAGACTGAATGCACGTTCTCTGCTTTACACTCAGTTTGTAATTTTATAACACACTTTTTTTTGTTGCAAAACTGTAAACACAACGAGGAGGACGAGGATGAGGAGGAGGAGGAAGAGGAGGCTGAGGATGAGGAGATGAAGAAGTAGGAGGAAGAGGTGTACGAGGAGGATGAGGAGATGAAGCAGTAAGAGATGGAAGACGAGGAGGAATCAGGAACACAATAACTGATGACATCAGAGCTACTGTGGTTGACCATGCAGTCAACCACAGGATCAGCGTGAGGGAGGCTGGACAACGGATTCAACCAAACATGAGACACTAAAACTGTTGCAGGTTCTCATCCGGACATTTCTAAATGAGAATCGGTAAGTACCTGTAAGTGCTGTAGTCTTACTGGTGCAGTAATATATACTGTACATTTATAATGAGAAGGATCTATCACTGAAACCATTTAAATGTTTTTACAGAACTGCAAGAAAACCTGTATCTGGGGGCAGAGGTCGACTGTTCACCCCAGAGCAGGAGACACACATTGTAAATATGGCCATCGCAAATAACTGAATCAGACTCAGAAAACTGCAGGGCCACATAACGGCAGATAGCACCCAGACTCAGAGAACTGCAGGACCACATAATGGCAGATAGCACCCAGACTCAGAGAACTGCAGGACCACATAATGGCAGATAGCACCCAGACTCAGAGACCTGCAGGACACATAACGGCAGATAGCACCCAGACTCAGAGAACTGCAGGACCACATAATGGCAGATAGCACCCAGACTCAGAGAACTGCAGGACCACATAATGGCAGATAGCACCCAGACTCAGAGAACTGCAGGATCACATAACGGCAGATAGCACCCAGACTCAAAGAACTGCAGGACCACATAATGGCAGATAGCGCCCAGACTCAGAGAACTGCAGGATCACATAACGGCAGATAGCACCCAGACTCAGAGAACTGCAGGACCACATAATGGCAGATAGCACCCAGACTCAGAGACCTGCAGGACCACATAATGGCAGATAGCACCCAGACTCAGAGAACTGCAGGACCACATAATGGCAGATAGCACCCAGGCTCAGAGAACTGCAGGGCCACATAATGGCAGATAGCACCCAGACTCAGAGAACTGCAGGACCACATAATGGCAGATAGCAACCAGACTCAGAGAACTGCAGGACCACATAATGGCAGATAGCACCCAGACTCAGAGAACTGCAGGACCACATAATGGCAGATAGCACCCAGACTCAGAGACCTGCAGGACCACATAATGGCAGATAGCACCCAGACTCAGAGAACTGCAGGACCACATAATGGCAGATAGCACCCAGATTCAGAGAACTGCAGGACCACATAATGGCAGATAGCATCCAGACTCAGAGAACTGCAGGACCACATAATGGCAGATAGCACCCAGACTCAGAGAACTGCAGGATCACATAACGGCAGATAGCACCCAGACTCAGAGAACTGCAGGATCACATAACGGCAGATAGCACCCAGACTCAGAGAACTGCAAGATCACATAACGGCAGATAGCACCCAGACTCAGAGACCTGCAGGACCACATAATGGCAGATAGCACCCAAACTCAGAGAACTGCAGGACCACATAATGGCAGATAGCACCCAGACTCAGAGACCTGCAGGACCACATAATGGCAGATAGCACCCAGACTCAGAGAACTGCAGGATCACATAACGGCAGATAGCACCCAGACTCAGAGAACTGCAGGACCACATAATGGCAGATAGCACCCAGACTCAGAGAACTGCAGGACCACATAATGGCAGATAGCACCCAGACTCAGAGAACTGCAGGACCACATAATGGCAGATAGCACCCAGACTCAGAGAACTGCAGGACCACATAATGGCAGATAGCACCCAGACTCAGAGAACTGCAGGACCACATAATGGCAGATAGCACCCAGACTCAGAGAACTGCAGGACCACATAATGGCAGATAGCACCTAGACTCAGAGAACTGCAGGACCATGTCGAATGGTCTCTGTCTGCTCCTACATCATGTTGACTGATCTCTGTCTGTTCCTACATCATGTTGACTGATCCCTGTCTGTTCCTACATCATGTTGACTGCTCTCTGTCTGTTCCTACATCATGTTGACTGATCCCTGTCTGTTCCTACATCATGTTGACTGATCCCTGTCTGTTCCTACATCATGTTGACTGATCCCTGTCTGTTCCTACTGTACTACATAATGTTGACTGATCTCTGTATGTTCCTACATCATGTTGACTGATCTCTGTCTGTTCCTACATCATGTTGACTGATCTCTGTCTGTTCCTACATCATGTTGACTGATCCCTGTCTGGTCCTACATCATGTTGACTGATCCCTGTCTGTTCCTACTGTACTACATCATGTTGACTGATCCCTGTCTTTTCCTACATCATGTTGACTGATCCCTGTCTGTTGCTACTGTACTACATCATGTTGACTGATCCCTGTCTGTTCCTACTGTACTACATCATGTTGACTGATCCCTGTATTTTCCTACTGTACTACATCATGTTGACTGATCCCTGTCTTTTCCTACATCATGTTGACTGATCCCTGTCTGTTCCTACATCATGTTGACTGATCCCTGTCTGGTCCTACATCATGTTGACTGATCCCTGTCTGTTCCTACATCATGTTGACTGATCCCTGTCTGTTCCTACATTATGTTGACTGATCCCTGTCTGTACCTACATCATGTTGACTGATCCCTGTCTGGTCCTACATCATGTTGACTGATCCCTGTCTGTTGCTACATCATGTTGACTGATCCCTGTCTGTTCCTACATCATGTTGACTGATCCCTGTCTGTTCCTACATCGTGTTGACTGATCCCTGTCTGGTCCTACATCATGTTGACTGATCCCTGTCTGTTCCTACATCATGTTGACTGATCCCTGTCTGGTCCTACATCATGTTGACTGATCCCTGTCTGTTCCTACTGTACTACATAATGTTGACTGATCCCTGTCTGTTGCTACTGTACAGCAGTACTATCTGGGCTGTGGACACTGTGTATTGATTGTGGACACTGTGTATTGACTGTGGACACTGTGTATTGACTGTGTATTGACTGTGTATTGGCTGTGGACAGCTTGGGCTAAGGCTAGACGGACTGATTCGACATCTGATTGGCAGTCCTTCAGACAGTTGAGAGATAGACGTCTATCCCTGGTTGTGTATTTTATTAATTTATTTTATTTTACCTTTATTTAACCAGGTAGGCTAGTTGAGAACACCTTTATTTAACCAGGTAGGCTAGTTGAGAACACCTTTATTTAACCAGGTAGGCTAGTTGAGAACAAGTTCTCATTTACAATTGCGACCTGGCCAAGATAAAGCAAAGCAGTTCGACAGATACAACGACACAGAGTTACACATGGAGTAAAACAAACATACAGTCAATAATACAGTATAAACAAGTCTATATATAATGTGAGCAAATGAGGTGAGAAGGGAGGTAAAGGCAAAAAAGGCCATGATGGCAAAGTAAATACAATATAGCAAGTAAAACACTGGAATGGTAGTTTTGCAATGGAAGAATGTGCAAAGTAGAAATAAAAATAATGGGGTGCAAAGGAGCAAAATAAATTAATTTATTAAAATTAAATACAGTTGGGAAAGAGGTAGTTGTTTGGGCTAAATTATAGGTGGGCTATGTACAGGTGCAGTAATCTGTGAGCTGCTCTGACAGTTGGTGCTTAAAGCTAGTGAGGGAGATAAGTGTTTCCAGTTTCAGAGATTTTTGTAGTTCGTTCCAGTCATTGGCAGCAGAGAACTGGAAGGAGAGGCGGCCAAAGAAAGAATTGGTTTTGGGGGTGACTAGAGAGATATACCTGCTGGAGCGTGTGCTACAGGTGGGAGATGCTATGGTGACCAGCGAGCTGAGATAAGGGGGGACTTTACCTAGCAGGGTCTTGTAGATGACATGGAGCCAGTGGGTTTGGCGACGAGTATGAAGCGAGGGCCAGGCAACGAGAGCGTACAGGTCGCAATGGTGGGTAGTATATGGGGCTTTGGTGATAAAACGGATTGCACTGTGATAGACTGCATCCAATTTGTTGAGTAGGGTATTGGAGGCTATTTTGTAAATGACATCGCCAAAGTCGAGGATTGGTAGGATGGTCAGTTTTACAAGGGTATGTTTGGCAGCATGAGTGAAGGATGCTTTGTTGCGAAATAGGAAGCCAATTTTAGATTTAACTTTGGATTGGAGATGTTTGATATGGGTCTGGAAGGAGAGTTTACAGTCTAACCAGACACCTAAGTATTTGTAGTTGTCCACGTATTCTAAGTCAGAGCCGTCCAGAGTAGTGATGTTGGACAGGCGGGTAGGTGCAGGTAGCGATCGGTTGAAGAGCATGCATTTAGTTTTACTTGTATTTAAGAGCAATTGGAGGCCACGGAAGGAGAGTTGTATGGCATTGAAGCTTGCCTGGAGGGTTGTTAACACAGTGTCCAAAGAAGGGCCGGAAGTATACAGAATGGTGTCGTCTGCGTAGAGGTGGAGTCTCTGGCCCCATTCTAGACTAAATGACTCCACCCCCTCGTTACCTCAGCAGGTGTTGACAGCCTCTGGTCCCATTCTAGACTAAATGACTCCACCCCCTCGTTACCTCAGCAGGTGTTGACAGCCTCTGGTCCCATTCTAGACTAAATGACTCCACCCCCTCGATACCTCAGCAGGTGTTGACAGCCTCTGGTCCCATTCTAGACTAAATGACTCCACCCCCTCGTTACCTCAGCAGGTGTTGACAGCCTCTGGTCCCATTCTAGACTAAATGACTCCACCCCCTAGTTACCCCAGCAGGTATTGACAGCCTCTGGTCCCATTCTAGACTAAATGACTCCACCCCCTCGTTACCTCAGCAGGTGTTGACAGCCTCTGGTCCCATTCTAGACTAAATGACTCCACCCCCTCGTTACCTCAGCAGGTGTTGACAGCCTCTGGTCCCATTCTAGACTAAATGACTCCACCCCCTCGATACCTCAGCAGGTGTTGACAGCCTCTGGTCCCATTCTAGACTAAATGACTCCACCCCCTCGTTACCTCAGCAGGTGTTGACAGCCTCTGGTCCCATTCTAGACTAAATGACTCCACCCCCTCGATACCTCAGCAGGTGTTGACAGCCTCTGGTCCCATTCTAGACTAAATGACTCCACCCCCTCGTTACCTCAGCAGGTGTTGACAGCCTCTGGTCCCATTCTAGACTAAATGACTCCACCCCCGCGATACCTCAGCAGGTGTTGACAGCCTCTGGTCCCATTCTAGACTAAATGACTCCACCCCCTCGTTACCTCAGCAGGTGTTGACAGCCTTTGGTCCCATTCTAGACTAAATGACTCCACCCCCTAGTTACCCCAGCAGGTGTTGACAGCCTCTGGTCCCATTCTAGACTAAATGACTCCACCCCCTCGTTACCCCAGCAGGTGTTGACAGCCTCTGGTCCCATTCTAGACTAAATGACTCCACCCCCTCCAGGTGTTGACAGCCTCTGGCCCCATTCTAGACTAAATGACTCCACCCCCTCATTACCCCAGCAGGTGTTGACAGCCTTGATTCACTTCTTACTGTAGTACAGACTGATGTTAGTTAAACCATAGGAGCTGATTCACCTCTTACTGCAGAACAGATTGATGTTAATTAAACCATAGGAGCTGATTCACTTCTTACTGCAGAACAGATTGATGTTAATTAAACCATAGGAGCTGATTCACTTCTTACTGCAGAACAGACTGATGTTAATTAAACCATAGGAGCTGATGCACTTCTTACTGCAGAACAGATTGATGTTAATTAAACCATAGGAGCTGATTCACTTGATCCCTTCTTACTGCCTCTCTCTGCTCCACTTACTGCAGAACCACTAACCTATTTGTTTAACTTGATAATTGTTTCTGGTGATATCCCTAAGATCTGAAAAGTGGCACCTCCTCCCCGGTAGATAAAGGAGGAGATTGAGATCCTGCTGAGTTAGATAACTACTGTCCAATTTCCGAATTATCTCGCCTTTCCAAAGTTTTAGAATCCCTGACTAACTTTCGGCTAAGAACACTGTTTTTCCTTCTCACTCAATCTGGTTTGAGACTGGGACACTCAGCTGTTACACACCAATCTGGTTTTAGACAGGGACATTAAAATGTTACGTACCAATCTGGTTTCAGACCCAGACATTCAGCTGTTACGTACCAATCTGGTTTTAGACTGGGACATTCAGCTGCTACATACCAATCTGGTTTTAGACTGGGACATTCAGCTGCTACGTACCAATCTGGTTTTAGACAGGGACATTCAGCTGCTACGTACCAATCTGGTTTTAGACTGGGACATTCAGCTGCTACGTACCAATCTGGTTTTAGACTGGGACATTCAGCTGCTACATACCAATCTGGTTTTAGACTGGGACATTCAGCTGCTACGTACCAATCTGGTTTTAGACAGGGACATTCAGCTGCTACGTACCAATCTGGTTTTAGACTGGGACATTCAGCTGCTACGTACCAATCTGGTTTTAGACTGGGACATTCAGCTGTTACGTACCAATCTGGTTTTAGACTGGGACATTCAGCTGCTACATACCAATCTGGTTTTAGACTGGGACATTCAGCTGCTACGTACCAATCTGGTTTTAGACAGGGACATTAAAATGTTACGTACCAATCTGGTTTTAGACCCAGACATTCAGCTGTTACGTACCAATCTGGTTTTAGACTGGGACATTCAGCTGCTACATACCAATCTGGTTTTAGACTGGGACATTCAGCTGCTACGTACCAATCTGGTTTTAGACAGGGACATTCAGCTGCTACGTACCAATCTGGTTTTAGACTGGGACATTCAGCTGCTACGTACCAATCTGGTTTTAGACTGGGACATTCAGCTGTTACGTACCAATCTGGTTTTAGACCCAGACATTCAGCTGCTACGTACCAATCTGGTTTTAGACTGGGACATTCAGCTGCTACGTACCAATCTGGTTTTAGACTGGGACATTCAGCTGTTACGTACCAATCTGGTTTTAGACCCAGACATTCAGCTGCTACGTACCAATCTGGTTTTAGACTGGGACATTCAGCTGCTACGTACCAATCTGGTTTTAGACTGGGACATTCAGCTGCTACGTACCAATCTGGTTTTAGACTGGGACATTCAGCTGTTACGTACCAATCTGGTTTTAGACTGGGACATTCAGCTGTTACGTACCAATCTGGGTTTAGACTGGGACATTCAGCTGCTACGTACCAATCTGGTTTTAGACTGGGACATTCAGCTGTTACGTACAAATCTAGTTTTAGACTGGGACATTCAGCTGTTACGTACCAATCTGGTTTTAGACTGGGACATTCAGCTGTTATGTACCAATCTGGTTTCAGACCGGGACATTCAGCTGCTACGCTTGTTCTAGATGATGTGTTAAATTGCTTAAATCATAAAAATCATTGTGCTTACTTAATTCTCGACCTTTCCAAAGCCTTCGATACCACACACCATCACATTCTCATTCAAAGGTTGACTGATATAGGCCTGTCAGACAGAACTCAGAGTGTGATCTCTGATGGTGTTAAGTCTAGTGTCCTCGCGATTACAAAAGGTGTACCACAGGGATCAGTACTGGGACCTATTCTCTTTACTGTTTATATTAATAATAGTAGTCGATCTTTTAAAACTTGGAATATTAATCTGTATGTAGACAATACTGTTATGCCATTGCCCCTAATGCAAATAATGTATTATAAGAGCTGCAATCTAACCTTACAAGAAAGTCCTTGTTGGTTTAAAACGGGTACTTAATGTGGCCAAGACTAAACATACTGTATGTTGTTCTCAACTTCTCTCCAGAATGGTTCAGATTGACTACATATTTATTCATTGAATGGTTCTTCTATCGATCGGATCCCCGGCCTACAAATATCTGGGCATTTGGAGTTGATGTTTAAAAAAACATACGGATGAGCTAGATAAAAAGCTGAGATTTAAAGTAGTCTTTATTGTATAGAAACAGATCTTGCCTCTCCCTAAATAGCAGGACGCAGATTGTACAGTCAACTTTCCTGCCAGTTGTTGACTACGGTGACACCATTTACCCAGAATGCAGCAGCCACTACTCTTAAACCTTTGGATTCAGTCTAACATAGTGCCATTGGTTTTATCACAGGTGACAGTTTTAATACTCATCATTACATCCTGTATCTAAAGGTTGTCTGCTCCTCATTAAAGTCCAGTAGATCACTTCCTACTCATCACTCCATCCTGTATCTAAAGGTTGCCTGGATGGAGGAGATGTTAGATGAGACATGGATGGTGGAGATGTTAGATGAACATTAGAAAGTATCACCTCTACTCAAAGTGAGACAGTATTGCTTCCGTCCCTCTCCTCACCCCTACCTGGGCTTGAACCAGGAACCCTCTGCACACATTAACAACCGACACTGACGAAGCATCGTTACCCATCGCTCCACAAAAGCCACTGCCCTCTGCAGAGCAAGGGGAACCACTACTTCAAGATCTCAGAGCGAGTGCCGTCATCGATTGAGACTCTATTAGCGCGCGCCACCACCACTAACTAGCTAGCCATTTCACAACGGTTACACTAGCACAGAGGTTTCTGTGACCACACTGGCAGAGGGAGAGAGGGGGGATGGGATATGACTGCTAGCAGCAGGGTACGTGGTCTACTACTGGTAATAGTTATCACTGTTATTACCCTCGCGGTTCCATCAACTGGATGCTTAACCAGGCCAGCTCAGTACTGGTTTACATGTGGTTCAACTCCACTTCAGTTGGGCTCAGTAGTGTGAAAAGCCCTATAGGGGTCGATGCAAAACACAGCCTGCTGTCTGAACGACAATGGGTGGTGCACTATGTAGGGAATAGGGGGCCAGGGCTCATAGGGTTCTGGTGAAAAGTAGTGCACTATGTAGGGAATAGGGTGCCAAGGCCCATATGGTTCTGGTGAAAAGTAGTGCACTATGTAGGGAATAGGGTGCCAGGGCCCATAGGATTCTGATTAAAAGTAGTGCACTATGTGGGGAATAGGGTGCCAGGTCCCATAGGGTTGTGATTAAATGTAGTGCACTATATAGGGAATAGGGTACCAGGGCCCATAGGATTCTGATTAAAAGTAGTGCACTATGTGGGGAATAGGGTGCCAGGTCCCATAGGGTTGTGATTAAATGTAGTGCACTATATAGGGAATAGGGTACCAGGGCCCATAGGATTCTGATTAAAAGTAGTGCACTATGTGGGGAATAGGGTGCCAGGTCCCATAGGGTTGTGATTAAATGTAGTGCACTATATAGGGAATAGGGTACCAGGGCCCATAGGGTTCTGATTAAAAGTAGTGCACTATGTAGGGAATAGGGTGCCAGGGCCCATAGGATTCTGATTAAAAGTAGTGCACTTTTGATGGAATAGGGTGTCATTTGAGTCGTAGACTTGTTTCTTATCTCAGATGAATTGGAGAGATTTGAAAGATGAATAAAATAGAACATATGACTAAGTTTTGATGCAGACAGATCGCTGCCAGGCAGACATCTCCTGCCAATATATGACTGTAAACAAACATAAATATCAACAAACAGCCGTAAAACGGGATGAAAAGTTACAGAAAAATGTAGTTCAGTATCTTTCTAATCTGTTGAACATCGAGGCAACCATGATTCAGAAGGTATAGCTGGGTGAACGTGGCGTCTGACCTTTGGATTGGTCATGGCAGGGTTGGGTTTAGGTTGGAGGCTGACTTGGGATAATCTGGGATTTACAGTAACTTTTAAAATGCTAAACATTAAGGACTCCGTCCGACCTTAATCCAACCCTACATGTCCGTGAATCTGGTATAAGTGCCTGCTTTGTAGCATGGAAGTGAATGGACCCTCCAGTAACCTAGTGGTTAGAGCATTGAACTAGTAACCGGAAGGTAGCTGGTTCGATTCCCCGACTTGGTATAAATCTGTCGTTGTGCTCCTGAACAAGGCAGTTAACCCACTGTTCCAAAATAGGCCGTCATTGTAAATAAGAACTTCAAAGTGTTTCCTTTCAAATGGTGCCAAGGAATATGCATATCCTTGCTTCAGGCAGATACATTTGGGTTTGTCATTTTAGTCAACATTCTTTTTGTTTTTGTGAAAGGGGCGGATCCCTTAAGAGTATCAACGATGATTCATGAACAAACATCATCAGCCACGGTGCTGTTTCCATAGTGTGCTGTTTCTGTTACATGTCAGTAACAGCCTAGTGGTTAGAATGGAGGGGTGGCAGGGTAGCCTAGTGGTTAGAGTGGAGGGGTGGCAGGGTAGCCTAGTGGTTAGAGTGGAGGGGTGGTAGGGTAGCCTAGTGGTTAGAGTGGAGGGGTGGCAGCGTAGCCTAGTGCTTAGAGTGGAGGGGTGGCAGGGTAGCCTAGTGGTTAGAGTGAAGGGGTGGCAGGGTAGCCTAGTGGTTAGAGTGGAGGGGTGGCAGCGTAGCCTAGTGGTTAGAGTGGAGGGGTGGCAGGGTAGCCTAGTGGTTAGAGCGTTGGACTAGTAACCGGAAGGTTGCAAGTTCAAACCCCCGAGCTGACAAGGTACAAATCTGTCATTCTACCCCCTGAACAACGCAGTTAACCCCCTGTTCCTAGGCCGACATTGAAAATAAGAATTTGTTCTTAACTGACTTGCCTAGTAAAATAAATCAAATGTATGATGGTGACAACAGGAGGAGATGAGAGGAAGTGGCTGCAGAATTACATATAAACTAAAGGACAGCTTCTAGAAAAGAAACAACGGGTGTGATTCAGTCCGTACAGCACGATGCAACACCAAATGTTGTGGGTTTGATTCCCGCCGGGATAAAACCATATCTTATTACTACAACATTATAAGAGGAGGCTGTTCTTTGCTGATGTCATCTGAGGACTAGGAGCAGACAGTTGTTTCCAAAAGGTAAATGACTGCAGTCACAGTAACTGGGTCACACACACACAGACTGCCCCCCAGCAGACTGGGTCACACACACACACACCCAGACTGTCCCCCAGCAGACACAGTCTGAGACTTTCTAAGGTTCATCCACAGAGCCGTCATCTCCAGAGCCGTACTCACAGTCTCACCCTAGCTATTTCGGTGGGTATGAAAAGTGGAGTGAGAGAGAAGACGTCATACCTCAGTGTCCCACTCAGTGGAGGCTGCTGACGGGGGGGGGGGGGGGGGCAAATGGAATGACATCAAACACATGGTAACCATGGAAACCAATGTGTTTGATACCATTCCACCTGATTCTGCTCCATCCCTTACCAGGAGCCCGTCCTCCCCCAATTAAGCTGCCACCAACCTCCTGTGACAATACACTCTTGGACTAGTGTGGGACATGACTTCATGTTTTAGTCTTTCTATTGTGACATCAAACATTCCTAGATGACCAATCAGGAAGTAAAGCTTGTGGAAATGACATCAATAAACCCACATTGTAATACTACTGTAATGACGTATCTTCAACTTCAACCAGTTTTGCACACTGGGATACAACCAAATTACTTTTTCAAACTTTCCACCATTTTTAAAGAGCTAGGGCCCTCCTACTTTCCACCAATTTTAAAGAGCTAGGGCCCTCCTACTTTCCACCATTTTTAAAGAACTAAGGCCCTCCTACTTTCCACCATTTTTAAAGAACTAAGGCCCTCCTACTTTCCACCATTTTTAAAGAACTAAGGCCCTCCTACTTTCCACCATTTTTAAAGAGCTAGGGCCCTCCTACTTTCCACCATTTTTAAAGAGCTAGGGCCCTCCTACTTTCCACCATTTAAAAAGAACTAGGGCCCTCCTACTTTCCACCATTTTTAAAGAGCTAGGGCCCTCCTACTTCCACCATTTTTAAAGAGCTAGGGCCCTCCTACTTTCCACCATTTATAAAGAGCTAGGGCCCTCCTACTTTCCACCATTTTTAAAGAGCTAGGGCCCTCCTACTTTCCACCATTTAATAAGAACTAGGGCCCTCTTACTTTCCACCATTTTTAAAGAGCTAGGGCCCTCCTACTTTCCACCATTTTTAAAGAGCTAGGGCCCTCCTACTTTCCACCATTTATAAAGAACTAGGGCCCTCCTACTTTCCACCATTTAAAAAGAGCTAGGGCCCTCCTACTTTCCACCATTTAAAAAGAGCTAAGGCCCTCCTACTTTCCACCATTTATAAAGAACTAAGGCCCTCCTACTTTCCACCATTTAAAAAGAGCTAGGGCCCTCCTATTTTCCACCATTTTTAATCCTCTTTAAACTACTGCATTATCTATAAGAGGTTATGTCCAGTATCCATCTGGGGAAAGATACTGTGCAACACAACAACACAAAAGATGAAAAACACTAAAAAATGACAAGCTTTTACTACAAAACCAAGGGGACACCAGTCCTTTGTTCTTTAATGTTGAAATATACAGCAGGAACCTGCTGGGATGAAAGACGTAGCTTCCTACAGGAATCTACTGTTGATGCGTCACCCCGGACTCCCTATATACTACAACACAGCCCATATGAATGCTCTAGATAGGGAACTACACCACAGCCCATATGAATGCTCTACATTGGGAACTGTACCACAGCCCATATGAATGCTCTACATTGGGAACTATACCACAGCCCATATGAATGCTCTACATAGGGAACTACACCACAGCCCATATGAATGCTCTACATAGGGAACTACACCTCAGCCCATATGAATGCTCTACATTGGGAACTACACCACAGCCCATATGAATGCTCTACGTAGGGAACTACACCACAGCCCATATGAATGCTCTACATAGGGAACTACACCACAGCCCATATGAATGCTCTACATAGGGAACTACACCTCAGCCCATATGAATGCTCTGCATTGGGAACAATACCACAGCCCATATGAATGCTCTACGTAGGGAACTACACCACAGCCCATATGAATGCCCTACATTGGGAACTATACCACAGCCCATATGAATGCTCTACGTAGGACCACAGCCCATATGAATGCTCTACATAGGGAACTGTACCACAGCCCATATGAATGCCCTACATTGGGAACTATACCACAGCCCATATGAATGCTCTACGTAGGACCACAGCCCATATGAATGCTCTACATAGGGAACTACACCACAGCCCATATGAATGCTCTACATAGGGTACTACACCACAGCCCATATGAATGCTCTACATAGGGAACTGTACCACAGCCCATATGAATGCCCTACATTGGGAACTACACCACAGCCCATATGAATGCTCTACATAGGGAACTGTACCACAGCCCATATGAATGCTCTACATTGGGAACTACACCACAGCCCATATGAATGCTCTACGTAGGGAACGGCACCAGAGCCCATATGAATGCTCTACATTGGGATCTACACCACAGCCCATATGAATGCTCTACGTAGGGAACTACACCACAGCCCATATGAATGCTCTACGTAGGACCACAGCCCATATGAATGCTCTACATAGGGAACTACACCACAGCCCATATGAATGCTCTACATTGGACCACAGCCCATATGAATGCTCTACATAGGGAACTACACCACAGCCCATATGAATGCTCTACATAGGGAACTACACCACAGCCCATATGAATGCTCTACATAGGGCACTGGGGGCCATTTGGCTTCACACTGACTTCTCATCATACTTATTTATCTCTCCTGACAAAAGTTGGCATCTGACTCCTCAGGCTCCCCCTCAGTCTCCCCCTCAGTCTCTCCCCCAGCCTCTCCCAGCCTCTCCCTCAGTCTCGCCCTCAGCCTTCCCCTCAGTCTCTCCCTCAGTCTCTCCCTCTTCCTCCCCCTCAGTCTCTCCCTCAGCCTCCCCCTCAGTCTCTCCCTCAGTCTCTCCCTCTTCCTCCCCCTCAGTCTCTCCCTCAGTCTCTCCCTCTTCCTCCCCCTCAGTCTCTCCCTCAACCTCTCCCTCAGTCTCTCCCTCTTCCTCCCCCTCAGTCTCTCCCTCAGCCTTGCCCTCAGCCTTGCCCTCAGCCTCTCCCTCAGTCTCTCCCTCAGCCTTGCCCTCAGCCTTCCCCTCAGCCTTCCCCTCAGCCTTTCCCTCAGTCTCGCACTCAGCCTCTCCCTCAGCCTCCCCCTCAGCCTCACCCTCTTCCTCCTCCTCAGTCTCTCCCTCAGCCTCTCCCTCAGCCTCTCCCTCAGCCTCTCCCTCAGCCTCTCCCTCAGCCTCACCCTCTTCCTCCCCCTCAGCCTCTCCCTCAGTCTCGCACTCAGCCTCTCCCTCAGCCTCCCCCTCAGCCTCACCCTCTTCCTCCCCCTCCATCTCTCCCTCAGCCTCTCCCTCAGCCTCTCCCTCAGCCTCTCCCTCAGCCTCACCCTCTTCCTCACCCTCAGCCTCCCCCTCAGTCTCTCCCTCAGCCTCTCCCTCAGCCTCTCCCTCAGCCTCACCCTCTTCCTCACCCTCAGCCTCTCCCTCAGCCTCACCCTCCCCTTCAGCCTCCCCCCCAGTCTCTCCCTCAGCCTCTCCTTCAGCCTCCCCATCAGAAAATACATGACCAATCAATTGGCTCCTTGGCAGGGATGTTAGAATGTGAAGTTAAAATATAATCCTGTTCAATCATCCCAGGTTGACAAGCTGAGAATCGATCTAAAGGGGGGCATGATGAAGATGGATCGGTCTCCCTACAAGAGAGAGAGAGAGAGAGAGAGAGAGAGAGAGAGAGAGAGAGAGAGAGAGAGAGAGAGAGAGAGAGAGAAGAGAGAGAGAGAGAGAGAGAGAGAGAGAGAGAGAGAGAGAGAGAGAGAGAGAGAGACAGAGAGAGAGAGAGAGAAAAGAGAGAGAGAGAGAGAGAGAGAGAGAGAGAGAGACAGAGAGAGAGAGAGAGAGAGAGAGAGAGACAGAGAGAGAGAAAGAGACAGAGAGAGAGAGAGACAGAGAGAGAGAAAGAGAGAGAGAGAGACAGAGAGAGAGAGAGAGAGAGAGAGAGAGAGAGAGTGGCTATTTGAGATACAAGGATATCAAATTCTGGTTTTGGCTAAGATTCAAAACTGTTTTGTGGCGCAGAGGAATGATTGGATGTTGCTTCATCTTGGCAACCACAGGCTCCGGCTTAGTGTTGTACCCACAGAAACAACGTGACATGGATATAGAACCCCATGTGTCCATAACTGACTGAGGTGTTTCTTGATGTTTCACACTTCAAACTGTGGTGCCTGGCTGGAGCTTTCACACCATCTTAACCTGCAACACAGACTGTAGGCCTAGATGTTCCAATACTCTGACGATAGAAAACAGACTGTAGGCCTAGATGTTCCAATACTCTGATGATAGAAAACAGACTGCAGACCCCCTAGATGTTCCAATACTCTGATGATAGAAAACAGACTGTAGGCCTAGATGTTCCAATACTCTGATGATAGAAAACAGACCCCCTAGATGTTCCAATACTCTGATGATAGAAAACAGACCCCCTAGATGTTCCAATACTCTGACAATAGAAAACAGACTGTAGGCCTAGATGTTTCAATACTCTGATTATAGAAAACAGACTGCAGACCCCCTAGATATTCCAATACTCTGGACAGCTCAGTATAACTGGAGATCTGAAAAGGTACGGAACAAATCAATCAACATTCAAGAACACTCACGCAGCCTATCATGATCCAGTCCACGGTGCAGATATGCAAGGAACCTCTGTAGTAATATAGATGGTTATGTTTCAGTCCACGGTGCAGATATGTAAAGGAACCTCTCTGTATTAATATAGTTGGTTATGTTCCAGTCCACGGTGCAGATATGTAAAGGAACCTCTGTAGTAATATAGTTGGTTATGTTCCAGTCCACGGTGCAGATATGTAAAGGAACCTCTCTGTATTAATATAGCTGGTTATGTTCCAGTCCACGGTGCAGATATGTAAAGGAACCTCTGTAGTAATATAGTTGGTTATGTTCCAGTCCACGGTGCAGATATGTAAAGGAACCTCTGTATTAATATAGTTGGTTATGTTCCAGTCCACGGTGCAGATATGTAAAGGAACCTCTCTGTATTAAATATAGCTGGTTATGTTCCAGTCCACGGTGCAGATATGTAAAGGAACCTCTGTAGTAATATAGTTGGTTATGTTCCAGTCCACGGTGCAGATATGTAAAGGAACCTCTCTGTATTAAATATAGTTGGTTATGTTTCAGTCCACGGTGCAGATATGTAAGGAACCTCTGTATTAATATAGTTGGTTATGTTCCAGTCCACGGTGCAGATATGTAAAGGAACCTCTCTGTATTAAATATAGTTGGTTATGTTCCAGTCCACGGTGCAGATATGTAAAGGAACCTCTGTATTAATATAGTTGGTTATGTTTCAGTCCACGGTGCAGATATGTAAAGGAACCTCTCTGTATTAAATATAGTTGGTTATGTTCCAGTCCACGGTGCAGATATGTAAAGGAACCTCTGTATTAATATAGTTGGTTATGTTCCAGTCCACGGTGCAGATATGTAAAGGGAACATCTGTATTAAATATAGTTGGTCATGTTTCAGTCCACGGTGCAGATATGTAAAGGGAACCTCTGTATTAAATATAGTTGGTCATGTTTCAGTCCACGGTGCAGATATGTAAAGGGAACCTCTGTATTAATATAGTTGGTTATGTTCCAGTCCACGGTGCAGATATGTAAAGGAACCTCTCTGTATTAAATATAGTTGGTTATGTTCCAGTCCACGGTGCAGATATGTAAAGGAACCTCTGTATTAATATAGATGGTTATGTTCCAGTCCACGGTGCAGATATGTAAAGGAACCTCTCTGTATTAAATATAGTTGGTTATGTTCCAGTCCACGGTGCAGATATGTAAAGGAACCTCTCTGTATTAATATAGCTGGTTATGTTCCAGTCCACGGTGCAGATATGTAAAGGAACCTCTGTATTAATATAGTTGGTTATGTTCCAGTCCACGGTGCAGATATGTAAAGGGAACCTCTGTATTAATATAGTTGGTTATGTTCCAGTCCACGGTGCAGATATGTAAAGGAACCTCTGTATTAATATAGTTGGTTATGTTCCAGTCCACGGTGCAGATATGTAAAGGGAACCTCTGTATTAAATATAGTTGGTCATGTTTCAGTCCACGGTGCAGATATGTAAAGGAACCTCTGTATTAATATAGTTGGTTATGTTTCAGTCCACGGTGCAGATATGTAAAGGAACCTCTGTATTAATATAGTTGGTTATGTTTCAGTCCACGGTGCAGATATGTAAAGGAACCTCTGTAGTAATATAGTTGGTTATGTTCCAGTCCACGGTGCAGATATGTAAAGGAACCTCTGTATTAATATAGTTGGTTATGATCCAGTCCACGGTGCAGATATGTAAAGGAACCTCTGTATTAATATAGTTGGTTATGATCCAGTCCACGGTGCAGATATGTAAAGGAACCTCTGTATTAATATAGTTGGTTATGTTCCAGTCCACGGTGCAGATATGTAAAGGAACCTCTGTATTAATATAGTTGGTTATGTTCCAGTCCACGGTGCAGATATGTAAAGGAACCTCTCTGTATTAAATATAGTTGGTTATGATCCAGTCCACGGTGCAGATATGTAAAGGAACCTCTGTAGTAATATAGTTGGTTATGTTCCAGTCCACGGTGCAGATATGTAAAGGAACCTCTGTATTAAATATAGTTGGTTATGTTCCAGTCCACGGTGCAGATATGTAAAGGAACCTCTGTATTAAATATAGTTGGTTATGTTCCAGTCCACGGTGCAGATATGTAAAGGAACCTCTCTGTATTAAATATAGATGGTTATGTTCCAGTCCACGGTGCAGATATGTAAAGGAACCTCTCTGTATTAATATAGTTGGTTATGTTCCAGTCCACGGTGCAGATATGTAAAGGAACCTCTGTATTAATATAGTTGGTTATGATCCAGTCCACGGTGCAGATATGTAAAGGAACCTCTGCATTAATATAGTTGGTTATGTTCCAGTCCACGGTGCAGATATGTAAAGGAACCTCTCTGTATTAATATAGTTGGTTATGTTCCAGTCCACGGTGCAGATATGTAAAGGAACCTCTGTATTAATATAGTTGGTTATGATCCAGTCCACGGTGCAGATATGTAAAGGAACCTCTGTATTAATATAGTTGGTTATGTTCCAGTCCACGGTGCAGATATGTAAAGGAACCTCTGTATTAATATAGTTGGTTATGTTCCAGTCCACGGTGCAGATATGTAAAGGAACCTCTCTGTATTAATATAGTTGGTTATGTTCCAGTCCACGGTGCAGATATGTAAAGGAACCTCTCTGTATTAAATATAGTTGGTTATGATCCAGTCCACGGTGCAGATATGTAAAGGAACCTCTGTAGTAATATAGTTGGTTATGTTCCAGTCCACGGTGCAGATATGTAAAGGAACCTCTGTAGTAATATAGTTGGTTATGTTCCAGTCCACGGTGCAGATATGTAAAGGAACCTCTGTATTAATATAGTTGGTTATGTTCCAGTCCACGGTGCAGATATGTAAAGGGAACCTCTCTGTATTAATATAGTTGGTTATGTTCCAGTCCACGGTGCAGATATGTAAAGGAACCTCTCTGTATTAAATATAGTTGGTTATGAAAAATAGTCTATCATAATAATATCATGATACTAATCTAAATCTATAAAATGTAATTTGAGGTGTAGTCTATCAGAATCGTATGTTCTTTTCACTAGATTACCTGTAGTCTGTCTGTAATTGTGTAATGACTTGGTGCTGCCTATCTTGGCCAGGACACGCTTGAAAAATAGATTTCAAATCTCAATGAGCACTTCCTGGATAAATAAAGGTTTAAAAAAAAAAATATATATATAATGATACTAATTCTAATTCTATAACATGTGATTTGAGGCGATATCTATCAGAATAATATAATCATATTGATCTAATTCTATAACGTGATTTGAGGCGATGTCTATCAGAATAATATAACCATATTGATCTAATTCTATAACATGTGATGTGATTTGAGGCGATGTCTATCAGAATAATATAACCATACTGATCTAATTCTATAACATGTGATGTGATTTGAGGCGATGTCTATCAGAATAATATAACCATACTGATCTAATTCTATAACATGTGATGTGATTTGAGGCGATGTCTATCAGAATAATATAACCATACTGATCTAATTCTATAACATGTGAAGCTCTTTCTGATACACACACAAGGCTATGCTCTACACTTCTATTCAAAGGTTGTGCACTAAGTAGGGAGTAGGGTGTCAAAACTAGTGCTCTATGTAGGGAATAGGGTGTCAAAACTAGTGCTCTATGTAGGGAATAGGGTGTCAAAACTAGTGCTCTATGTAGGGAAAGGGTCTGAAATGACAAGCACTTCGCTACACACGCAATAACATCTGCTAA